>NC_086122.1:4947027-5030773 GCF_963921235.1 Mobula hypostoma | reverse complement strand
TTCTCCCATGTCCCAGTCCACACATCTTCTCCCAATCCACACACCTTCTCCCAGTCCCAGTCCACACACCTTCTCCCGTGTCCCAGTCCACACACCTTCTCCCATATCCCAGTCCACACACCTTCTCCCGTGTCCCAGTCCACACACCTTCTCCCGTGTCCCAGTCCACACAACTTCTCCCATATCCCAGTCCACACAACTTCTCCCTTGTCCCAATCCACACACCTTCTCCCGTGTCCCAGTCCACACACCTTCTCCCATGTCCCAGTCCACACATCTTCTCCCATGTCCCAGTCCACACATCTTCTCCCGTGTCCCAGTCCACACACTTCTCCCACCCTTCTCCCGTGTCCCAGTCCACACACCTTCTCCCGTGTCCCAGTCCACACATCTTCTCCCGTGTCCCAGTCCACACACCTTCTCCCGTGTCCCAGTCCACACAGCTTCTCCCATATCCCAGTCCACACACCTTCTCCCGTGTCCCAGTCCACACACCTTCTCCCGTGTCCCAGTCCACACACCTTCTCCCGTGTCCCAGTCCACACACCTTCTCCCGTGTCCCAGTCCACACACCTTCTCCCGTGTCCCAGTCCACACAACTTCTCCCGTGTCCCAGTCCACACACATTCTCCCATGTCCCAGTCCACACACCTTCTCCCGTGTCCCAGTCCACACACCTTCTCCCATATCCCAGTCCACACACCTTCTCCCGTGTCCCAGTCCACACACCTTCTCCCATATCCCAGTCCACACACCTTCTCCCGTGTCCCAGTCCACACACCTTCTCCCATGTCCCAGTCCACACAACTTCTCCCATATCCCAGTCCACACAACTTCTCCCTTGTCCCAATCCACACACATTCTCCCGTGTCCCAGTCCACACACCTTCTCCCATGTCCCAGTCCACACACCTTCTCCCATGTCCCAGTCCACACATCTTCTCCCATGTCCCAGTCCACACACCTTCTCCCGTGTCCCTGTCCACACACCTTCTCCCATATCCCAGTCCACACACCTTCTCCCGTGTCCCAGTCCACACACCTTCTATCATGTCCCAGTCCACACAACTTCTCCCATATCCCAGTCCACACAACTTCTCCCTTGTCCCAATCCACACAACGTCTCCCGTGTCCCAGTCCACACACCTTCTCCCGTGTCCCAGTCCACACACCTTCTCCCGTGTCCCAGTCCACACACCTTCTCCCATGTCCCAGTCCACACACCTTCTCCCGTGTCCCAATCCACACACCTTCTCCCGTGTCCCAGTCCACACACCTTCTCCCATATCTCCAGTGTCCCAGTCGACACAGCTTCTCCCATGTCCCAGTCCACACACCTTCTCCCGTGTCCCAGTCCACACACCTTCTCCCGTGTCCCAGTCCACACAACTTCTCCCATATCCCAGTCCACACAACTTCTCCCGTGTCCCAGTCCACACACCTTCTCCCGTGTCCCAGTCCACACACCTTCTCCCATGTCCCAGTCCACACACCTTCTCCCATGTCCCAGTCCACACATCTTCTCCCATGTCCCAGTCCACACACCTTCTCCCGTGTCCCTGTCCACACACCTTCTCCCATATCCCAGTCCACACACCTTCTCCCGTGTCCCAGTCCACACACCTTCTCCCGTGTCCCAGTCCACACACCTTCTCCCGTGTCCCAGTCCACACAACTTCTTCTCCCCGTGTCCCAGTCCACACACCTTCTCCCATGTCCC
Organism: Mobula hypostoma; assembly: GCF_963921235.1. Taxonomy (NCBI): domain Eukaryota; kingdom Metazoa; phylum Chordata; class Chondrichthyes; order Myliobatiformes; family Myliobatidae; genus Mobula; species Mobula hypostoma. The sequence continues at coordinate 5,029,054 of NC_086122.1, read as the reverse complement.
AGTCCACACATCTTCTCCCATGTCCCAGTCCAGACATCTTCTCCCGTGTCCCAGTCCACACATCTTCTCCCATGTCCCACACACCTTCTCCCATATCCCAGTCCACACATCTTCTCCCGTGTCCCAGTCCCACACACCTTCTCTCGTGTCCCAGTCCACACACCTTCTCCCATATCCCAGTCCACACACCTTCTCCCGTGTCCCAGTCCACACACCTTCTCCCGTGTCCCAGTCCACACACCTTCTCCCGTGTCCCAGTCCACACACCTTCTCCCGTGTCCCAGTCCACACACCTTCTCCCGTGTCCCAGTCCACACACCTTCTCCCTTGTCCCAGTCCACACACCTTCTCCCATGTCCCAGTCCACACACCTTCTCCCATGTCCCAGTCCACACATCTTCTCCCGTGTCCCAGTCCACACATCCTTCTCCCGTGTCCCAGTCCACACACCTTCTCCCGTGTCCCAGTCCACACACCTTCTCCCATGTCCCAGTCCACACAACTTCTCCCATGTCCCAGTCCACACACCTTCTCCCGTGTCCCAGTCCACACACCTTCTCCCGTGTCCCAGTCCACACACCTTCTCCCGTGTCCCAGTCCACACACCTTCTCCCGTGTCCCAGTCCACACACCTTCTCCCATGTCCCAGTCCACACACCTTCTCCCGTGTCCCAATCTCACCACACACTCCAGTCCACACACCTTCTCCCGTGTCCCAGTCCACACACCTTCTCCCGTGTCCCAGTCCACACACCTTCTCCCATATCCCAGTCCACACACCTTCTCCCGTCCACACAACTCCCACACACTTCTCCCGTGTCCCAGTCCACACACTTCTCCCGTGTCCCAGTCCACACACCTTCTCCCATCTCCCAGTCCACACAACTTCTCCCTTGTCCCAGTCCACACACCTTCTCCCGTGTCCCAGTCCACACACCTTCTCCCATGTCCCAGTCCACACATCTTCTCCCATGTCCCAGTCCACACACCTTCTCCCGTGTCCCAGTCCACACACCTTCTCCCGTGTCCCAGTCCACACACCTTCTCCCATGTCCCAGTCCACACACCTTCTCCCGTGTCCCAGTCCACACACCTTCTCCCGTGTCCCAGTCCACACACCTTCTCCCATATCCCAGTCCACACACCTTCTCCCGTGTCCCAGTCCACACACCTTCTCCCGTGTCCCAGTCCACACACCTTCTCCCATATCCCAGTCCACACACCTTCTCCCGTGTCCCAGTCCACACACCTTCTCCCGTGTCCCAGTCCACACACCTTCTCCCATATCCCAGTCCACACAACTTCTCCCGTGTCCCAATCCACACACCTTCTCCCGTGTCCCAGTCCACACACCTTCTCCCGTGTCCCAGTCCACACACCTTCTCCCGTGTCCCAGTCCACACACCTTCTCCCGTGTCCCAGTCCACACACCTTCTCCCGTGTCCCAGTCCACACACCTTCTCCCGTGTCCCAGTCCACACACCTTCTCCCGTGTCCCAGTCCACACACCTTCTCCCGTGTCCCAGTCCACACACCTTCTCCCATATCCCAGTCCACACAACTTCTCCCTTGTCCCAATCCACACACCTTCTCCCGTGTCCCAGTCCACACACCTTCTCCCATGTCCCAGTCCACACACCTTCTCCCATGTCCCAGTCCACACATCTTCTCCCGTGTCCCAGTCCACACACCTTCTCCCGTGTCCCAGTCCACACACCTTCTCCCATATCCCAGTCCACACACCTTCTCCCGTGTCCCAGTCCACACACCTTCTCCCGTGTCCCAGTCCACACACCTTCTCCCATGTCCCAGTCCACACACCTTCTCCCATGTCCCAGTCCACACACCTTCTCCCGTGTCCCAGTCCACACACCTTCTCCCGTGTCCCAGTCCACACACCTTCTCCCGTGTCCCAGTCCACACACCTTCTCCCATATCCCAGTCCACACACCTTCTCCCGTGTCCCAATCCACACACCTTCTCCCGTGTCCCAGTCCACACACCTTCTCCCGTGTCCCAGTCCACACACCTTCTCCCATATCCCAGTCCACACACCTTCTCCCGTGTCCCAGTCCACACACCTTCTCCCGTGTCCCAGTCCACACACCTTCTCCCATATCCCAGTCCACACACCTTCTCCCTTGTCCCAGTCCACACACCTTCTCCCGTGTCCCAGTCCACACACCTTCTCCCGTGTCCCAGTCCACACACCTTCTCCCATGTCCCAGTCCACACACCTTCTCCCGTGTCCCAGTCCACACACCTTCTCCCGTGTCCCAGTCCACACACCTTCTCCCGTGTCCCAGTCCACACACCTTCTCCCGTGTCCCAGTCCACACACCTTCTCCCGTGTCCCAGTCCACACACCTTCTCCCATATCCCAGTCCACACACCTTCTCCCGTGTCCCAATCCACACACCTTCTCCCGTGTCCCAGTCCACACACCTTCTCCCGTGTCCCAGTCCACACAGCTTCTCCCATATCCCAGTCCACACACCTTCTCCCGTGTCCCAGTCCACACACCTTCTCCCGTGTCCCAGTCCACACACCTTCTCCCGTGTCCCAGTCCACACAACTTCTCCCATATCCCAGTCCACACACCTTCTCCCGTGTCCCAGTCCACACACCTTCTCCCGTGTCCCAGTCCACACAACTTCTCCCATATCCCAGTCCACACAACTTCTCCCTTGTCCCAATCCATACACATTCTCCCGTGTCCCAGTCCACACACCTTCTCCCATGTCCCAGTCCACACACCTTCTCCCATGTCCCAGTCCACACATCTTCTCCCATGTCCCAGTCCACACACCTTCTCCCGTGTCCCTGTCCACACACCTTCTCCCATATCCCAGTCCACACACCTTCTCCCGTGTCCCAGTCCACACACCTTCTCCCGTGTCCCAGTCCACACAACTTCTCCCATATCCCAGTCCACACAACTTCTCCCTTGTCCCAATCCACACACCTTCTCCCGTGTCCCAGTCCACACACCTTCTCCCATGTCCCAGTCCACACATCTTCTCCCATGTCCCAGTCCACACACCTTCTCCCGTGTCCCAGTCCACACACCTTCTCCCGTGTCCCAGTCCACACACCTTCTCCCATATCCCAGTCCACACACCTTCTCCCGAGTCCCAATCCACACACCTTCTCCCGTGTCCCAGTCCACACACCTTCTCCCGTGTCCCAGTCCACACAGCTTCTCCCATATCCCAGTCCACACACCTTCTCCCGTGTCCCAGTCCACACACCTTCTCCCGTGTCCCAGTCCACACAACTTCTCCCATATCCCAGTCCACACAACTTCTCCCTTGTCCCAATCCACACACCTTCTCCCGTGTCCCAGTCCACACACCTTCTCCCATGTCCCAGTCCACACATCTTCTCCCATGTCCCAGTCCACACATCTTCTCCCGTGTCCCAGTCCACACACCTTCTCCCGTGTCCCAGTCCACACACCTTCTCCCGTGTCCCAGTCCACACAGCTTCTCCCATATCCCAGTCCACACACCTTCTCCCGTGTCCCAGTCCACACACCTTCTCCCGTGTCCCAGTCCACACACCTTCTCCCATATCCCAGTCCACACACCTTCTCCCATGTCCCAGTCCACACACCTTCTCCCGTGTCCCAGTCCACACACCTTCTCCCACACTTCTCCCGTGTCCCAGTCCACACACCTTCTCCCGTGTCCCAGTCCACACACCTTCTCCCATATCCCAGTCCACACACCTTCTCCCGTGTCCCAGTCCACACACCTTCTCCCATATCCCAGTCCACACACCTTCTCCCGTGTCCCAGTCCACACACCTTCTCCCATGTCCCAGTCCACACACCTTCTCCCGTGTCCCAGTCCACACACCTTCTCCCGTGTCCCAGTCCACACACCTTCTCCCATGTCCCAGTCCACACACCTTCTCCCATGTCCCAGTCCACACACCTTCTCCCGTGTCACAGTCCACACAACTTCTCCCGTGTCCCAATCCACACACCTTCTCCCGTGTCCCAGTCCACACACCTTCTCCCGTGTCCCTGTCCACACACCTTCTCCCATATCCCAGTCCACACACCTTCTCCCGTGTCCCAATCCACACACCTTCTCCCGTGTCCCAGTCCACACACCTTCTCCCGTGTCCCAGTCCACACATCTTCTCCCATATCCCAGTCCACACACCTTCTCCCGTGTCCCAGTCCACACACCTTCTCCCGTGTCCCAGTCCACACAGCTTCTCCCATATCCTAGTCCACACACCTTCTCCCGTGTCCCAGTCCACACACCTTCTCCCATGTCCCAGTCCACACAACTTCTCCCATATCCCAGTCCACACAACTTCTCCCTTGTCCCAGTCCACACACCTTCTCCCTTGTCCCAGTCCACACACCTTCTCCCGTGTCCCAGTCCACACACCTTCTCCCATGTCCCAGTCCACACATCTTCTCCCATGTCCCAGTCCACACATCTTCTCCCGTGTCCCAGTCCACACACCTTCTCCCGTGTCCCAGTCCACACACCTTCTCCCATGTCCCAGTCCACACACCTTCTCCCGTGTCCCAGTCCACACACCTTCTCCCGTGTCCCAGTCCACACACCTTCTCCCATGTCCCAGTCCACACATCTTCTCCCATGTCCCAGTCCACACATCTTCTCCCATGTCCCAGTCCACACACCTTCTCCCGTGTCCCAGTCCACACACCTTCTCCCGTGTCCCAGTCCACACACCTTCTCCCATGTCCCAGTCCACACATCTTCTCCCATGTCCCAGTCCACACACCTTCTCCCGTGTCCCTGTCCACACACCTTCTCCCATATCCCAGTCCACACACCTTCTCCCGTGTCCCAGTCCACACACCTTCTCCCGTGTCCCAGTCCACACACCTTCTCCCATGTCCCAGTCCACACATCTTCTCCCATGTCCCAGCCCACACATCTTCTCCCGTGTCCCAGTCCACACACCTTCTCCCGTGTCCCAGTCCACACACCTTCTCCCATGTCCCAGTCCACACATCTTCTCCCATGTCCCAGTCCACACAGCTTCTCCCATGTCCCAGTCCACACATCTTCTCCCGTGTCCCAGTCCACACACCTTCTCCCGTTTCCCAGTCCACACACCTTGTCCCATGTCCCAGTCCACACACCTTCTCCCGTGTCCCAGTCCACACAGCTTCTCCCATATCCCAGTCCACACACCTTCTCCCGTGTCCCAGTCCACACACCTTCTCCCGTGTCCCAGTCCACACACCTTCTCCCATATCCCAGTCCACACACCTTCTTCCATGTCCCAGTCCACACACCTTCTCCCGTGTCCCAGTCCACACAACTTCTCCCGTGTCCCAATCCACACACCTTCTCCCGTGTCCCAGTCCACACACCTTCTCCCGTGTCCCTGTCCACACACCTTCTCCCATATCCCAGTCCACACACCTTCTCCCGTGTCCCATTCCACACACCTTCTCCCGTGTCCCAGTCCACACACCTTCTCCCGTGTCCCAGTCCACACATCTTCTCCCATATCCCAGTCCACACACCTTCTCCCGTGTCCCAGTCCACACACCTTCTCCCGTGTCCCAGTCCACACAACTTCTCCCATATCCCAGTCCACACAACTTCTCCCTTGTCCCAATCCACACACCTTCTCCCGTGTCCCATTCCACACACCTTCTCCCATGTCCCAGTCCACACACCTTCTCCCATGTCCCAGTCCACATATCTTCTCCCATGTCCCAGTCCACACACCTTCTCCCGTGTCCCTGTCCACACACCTTCTCCCATATCCCAGTCCACACACCTTCTCCCGTGTCCCAGTCCACACACCTTCTCCCGTGTCCCAGTCCACACAACTTCTCCCATATCCCAGTCCACACAACTTCTCCCTTGTCCCAATCCACACACCTTCTCCCGTGTCCCAGTCCACACACCTTCTCCCATGTCCCAGTCCACACATCTTCTCCCATGTCCCAGTCCACACATCTTCTCCCGTGTCCCAGTCCACACACCTTCTCCCATGTCCCTGTCCACACACCTTCTCCCATATCCCAGTCCACACACCTTCTCCCGTGTCCCAGTCCACACACCTTCTCCCGTGTCCCAGTCCACACACCTTCTCCCATATCCCAGTCCACACACCTTCTCCCGAGTCCCAATCCACACACCTTCTTCCGTGTCCCAGTCCACACACCTTCTCCCGTGTCCCAGTCCACACAGCTTCTCCCATATCCCAGTCCACACACCTTCTCCCGTGTCCCAGTCCACACACCTTCTCCCGTGTCCCAGTCCACACAACTTCTCCCATATCCCAGTCCACACAACTTCTCCCTTGTCCCAATCCACACACCTTCTCCCGTGTCCCAGTCCACACACCTTCTCCCATGTCCCAGTCCACACATCTTCTCCCATGTCCCAGTCCACACATCTTCTCCCGTGTCCCAGTCCACACACCTTCTCCCGTGTCCCAGTCCACACACCTTCTCCCATGTCCCAGTCCACACACCTTCTCCCGTGTCCCAGTCCACACAGCTTCTCCCATGTCCCAGTCCACACACCTTCTCCCATGTCCCAGTCCACACACCTTCTCCCGTGTCCCAGTCCACACACCTTCTCCCATATCCCAGTCCACACACCTTCTCCCGTGTCCCAGTCCACACACCTTCTCCCGTGTCCCAGTCCACACACCTTCTCCCATATCCCAGTCCACACACCTTCTCCCGTGTCCCAGTCCACACACCTTCTCCCATATCCCAGTCCTGACACCTTCTCCCATGTCCCAGTCCACACACCTTCTCCCGTGTCCCAGTCCACACACCTTCTCCCGTGTCCCAGTCCACACACCTTCTCCCATATCCCAGTCCACACACCTTCTCCCGTGTCCCAGTCCACACACCTTCTCCCATATCCCAGTCCACACACCTTCTCCCGTGTCCCAATCCACACACCTTCTCCCGTGTCCCAGTCCACACACCTTCTCCCGTGTCCCTGTCCACACACCTTCTCCCGTGTCCCAGTCCACACACCTTCTCCCGTGTCCCAGTCCACACAGCTTCTCCCATATCCCAGTCCACACACCTTCTCCCGTGTCCCAGTCCACACACCTTCTCCCGTGTCCCAGTCCACACAACTTCTCCCATATCCCAGTCCACACAACTTCTCCCTTGTCCCAATCCACACACCTTCTCCCGTGTCCCAGTCCACACACCTTCTCCCATGTCCCAGTCCACACACCTTCTCCCATGTCCCAGTCCACACATCTTCTCCCATGTCCCAGTCCACACACCTTCTCCCGTGTCCGTCCACACACCTTCTCCCATATCCCAGTCCACACACCTTCTCCCGTGTCCCAGTCCACACACCTTCTCCCGTGTCCCAGTCCACACAACTTCTCCCATATCCCAGTCCACACAACTTCTCCCTTGTCCCAATCCACACACCTTCTCCCGTGTCCCAGTCCACACACCTTCTCCCATGTCCCAGTCCACACACCTTCTCCCATGTCCCAGTCCACACATCTTCTCCCATGTCCCAGTCCACACACCTTCTCCCGTGTCCCTGTCCACACACCTTCTCCCATATCCCAGTCCACACACCTTCTCCCGTGTCCCAGTCCACAAACCTTCTCCCGTGTCCCAGTCCACACAACTTCTCCCATATCCCAGTCCACACAACTTCTCCCTTGTCCCAATCCACACACCTTCTCCCGTGTCCCAGTCCACACACCTTCTCCCATGTCCCAGTCCACACATCTTCTCCCATGTCCCAGTCCACACATCTTCTCCCGTGTCCCAGTCCACACACCTTCTCCCGTGTCCCAGTCCACACACCTTCTCCCATGTCCCAGTCCACACATCTTCTCCCATGTCCCAGTCCACACACCTTCTCCCATGTCCCAGTCCACACAGCTTCTCCCATATCCCAGTCCACACACCTTCTCCCGTGTCCCAGTCCACACACCTTCTCCCGTGTCCCAGTCCACACACCTTCTCCCATATCCCAGTCCACACAACTTCTCCCTTGTCCCAATCCACACACCTTCTCCCGTGTCCCAGTCCACACACCTTCTCCCGTGTCCCAGTCCACACAGCTTCTCCCATATCCCAGTCCACACACCTTCTCCCGTGTCCCAGTCCACACACCTTCTCCCGTGTCCCAGTCCACACAACTTCTCCCATATCCCAGTCCACACAACTTCTCCCTTGTCCCAATCCACACACCTTCTCCCGTGTCCCAGTCCACACACCTTCTCCCATGTCCCAGTCCACACATCTTCTCCCATGTCCCAGTCCACACATCTTCTCCCGTGTCCCAGTCCACACACCTTCTCCCGTGTCCCAGTCCACACACCTTCTCCCATGTCCCAGTCCACACATCTTCTCCCATGTCCCAGTCCACACACCTTCTCCCGTGTCCCAGTCCACACACCTTCTCCCGTGTCCCAGTCCAGACACCTTCTCCCGTGTCCCTGTCCACACACCTTCTCCCATATCCCAGTCCACACACCTTCTCCCGTGTCCCAGTCCACAAACCTTCTCCCGTGTCCCAGTCCACACAACTTCTCCCATATCCCAGTCCACACAACTTCTCCCTTGTCCCAATCCACACACCTTCTCCCGTGTCCCAGTCCACACACCTTCTCCCATGTCCCAGTCCACACATCTTCTCCCATGTCCCAGTCCACACATCTTCTCCCGTGTCCCAGTCCACACACCTTCTCCCGTGTCCCAGTCCACACACCTTCTCCCATGTCCCAGTCCACACATCTTCTCCCATGTCCCAGTCCACACACCTTCTCCCATGTCCCAGTCCACACATCTTCTCCCGTGTCCCAGTCCACACACCTTCTCCCGTGTCCCAGTCCACACACCTTCTCCCATGTCCCAGTCCACACACCTTCTCCCGTGTCCCAGTCCACACAGCTTCTCCCATATCCCAGTCCACACACCTTCTCCCGTGTCCCAGTCCACACACCTTCTCCCGTGTCCCAGTCCAAACACCTTCTCCCATATCCCAGTCCACACACCTTCTTCCATGTCCCAGTCCACACACCTTCTCCCGTGTCCCAGTCCACACAACTTCTCCCGTGTCCCAATCCACACACCTTCTCCCGTGTCCCAGTCCACACACCTTCTCCCGTGTCCCTGTCCACACACCTTCTCCCATATCCCAGTCCACACAACTTCTCCCTTGTCCCAATCCACACACCTTCTCCCGTGTCCCAGTCCACACACCTTCTCCCGTGTCCCAGTCCACACAGCTTCTCCCATATCCCAGTCCACACACCTTCTCCCGTGTCCCAGTCCACACACCTTCTCCCGTGTCCCAGTCCACACAACTTCTCCCATATCCCAGTCCACACAACTTCTCCCTTGTCCCAATCCACACACCTTCTCCCGTGTCCCAGTCCACACACCTTCTCCCATGTCCCAGTCCACACATCTTCTCCCATGTCCCAGTCCACACATCTTCTCCCGTGTCCCAGTCCACACACCTTCTCCCGTGTCCCAGTCCACACTCCTTCTCCCATGTCCCAGTCCACACATCTTCTCCCATGTCCCAGTCCACACATCTTCTCCCGTGTCCCAGTCCACACAACTTCTCCCATATCCCAGTCCACACAACTTCTCCCTTGTCCCAATCCACACACCTTCTCCCGTGTCCCAGTCCACACACCTTCTCCCATGTCCCAGTCCACACATCTTCTCCCGTGTCCCAGTCCACACACCTTCTCCCATGTCCCAGTCCACACATCTTCTCCCATGTCCCTGTCCACACACCTTCTCCCATATCCCAGTCCACACACCTTCTCCCGTGTCCCAGTCCACACACCTTCTCTCGTGTCCCAGTCCACACAACTTCTCCCATATCCCAGTCCACACAACTTCTCCCTTGTCCCAATCCACACACCTTCTCCCGTGTCCCAGTCCACACACCTTCTCCCATGTCCCAGTCCACACATCTTCTCCCATGTCCCAGTCCACACATCTTCTCCCGTGTCCCAGTCCACACACCTTCTCCCGTGTCCCAGTCCACACACCTTCTCCCATGTCCCAGTCCACACATCTTCTCCCATGTCCCAGTCCACACATCTTCTCCCGTGTCCCAGTCCACACACCTTCTCCCGTATCCCAGCCCACCAGGGGAGAGCTGAGCAGCCAAGTCTTCTAAAGTGCAAAAATTCAAAGTAAATTTATTGTCAAAGTACAAATATGTCACCATATACAACCATGAGATTCATTTTCTCGTGGTCATACTCAATAAATCCATATTAGAGTCAATGAAAGAGCACACCAACTGGATGTTCAACCAGTGTACAAAGACAACTGTGCATATACAGAAAGAAAGAAAGAATAATAATAAATTAGCAATAAATATTGAGAACATGAGATGAAGAGTCTTTGAAAGTGAGTCTATTGTTTGTGGGAACATTTCAGTGAGGGGGTGAATGAACCTGATAGCGTGAGTCCTGAGGCTCCTGTATTTGGGAATCCTTGTGCAGAACAACCTAAAGGTTAAGTTGCAGGTAGAGTCAGTGGTGAGGAAGGCAAATGCAATATTAGCAGTCTCTTCAAACGGTCCAGAATATAAGAGCAAGGATGTGATGCTGAGGCTTTATAAGGCACTGGTGAGACCTCACCTTGAGTATTGCGAAGAGTTTTAGGCTTCATGTAAGAAAAAATGTGCTGGCATTGGAGAGAGTCCAGAGTCAGTTCACAAGGATGATTCCGAGAATGAAAGGATGATATGAGGAACGTTTGACGGCTCGGGGTCTGTACTCACTGGAATTTAGAAGGGTGAGGGGGATCTCATTGAAACCTTTTCAACGTTGAAAGGCCGAGACAGAGTTGATGTGGAAAGAATGTTTTCCATGGTGGGGGAGTCTAGGACAAGAGGACACAGCCCCAGGATAGAGGAGCATCGTTTAAAGCAGAGATACAGAGAAATTTCTTCAGCCAGAGGGGATGAATTTGTGGAATTTATAACCACAGTCAGCTGTGGAGGCCAGGTAATTGGGTGTATTTCAGGCAGAACTTGTTAGGTTCTTGATTGGACATGGCATCAAAGGTTACAGGGAGTAGGGCTGAGGAGGGGAAATAAGGATCAACCATGATTGAATGGTGGAGCAGACTCACCGAGCCAAATGGCCGAACTCTGCTCCTATGTCTGATGGTCTTGTCTTCTATTAAGCCTTGCAAAAGAGTATTCCAGAGACTGGTCTTAAAAACAGTCTTTAACTGTTCTCACTGTGAAATTCTGGCCTTGATGATGTTTCTGCAGGAGATCAGCAGGATATATTGGTGCAGATAACCATGAGGAGAGGGTGAGCTGATCAGCTTGGAGACCTCTTATGGCATGATCAGCCAGGTTGAGATCAGTATGAACATAGTTCCATCGGCTCTTCTGAGTTTCTGGATCCTATTAAAAACATGTCACCCTCTCCCTGGGGCTTGTATGCAAACTTGGCTCATTTATCACTTTGTACATTGAATACTATTATAAACATGTAACCCTCTCACTGGGACCCATATGCAAACTTGGCTCGTGAGCTAACTCTGCTAACAGCCAGACGACTCAATGGTGAGAAGGCCACCTTTCACAAACAATATACATCTAGGGTCGGTATGATTTGGGGTTAAACCAAACAGGTAAGTTGGGATGTTCTGATTAAGGAACATTGATTGTTGTGAATGCTGAGTAAATACTGCTCCATGTAAAGTTATCGCTTGCCAGAAAATTAACAGAGCATACACCGGCATAAAATTATAAAGAAATATACTGAACAAATTTACAGTCACGGGAAATATAATAAAAGGGCCGTTTACTGTTCAAGCAGCCCAATGTGCACATAAACATTGGAGCTCATTTCTGGAGTTGACGAGGATATCACTTTCCTCACACACTGAACCCACACTCTGTGTGAACGACACCAGCAACAGTCTGAACCTCCCTCGAAGACCAGCTCAAATGAACTGGCTCTATCAGGAGTATTGGCACTTCTTCCTTGGAGCCATTCATCTCACAAAGCACTTCTTACAACGAGTCTCTCCCAGAACAGCATTCTGTGGCATCTTCCTTGTGCCCCACTCAGCAGCTCCCACCCAAAGAACCCAAACCAGACGACCGTCCTTCAGAAATCTGATCCTGCCCAGCTCTCCCGAATTTCCACTGGGCAGAAAGTTACAACACGTACCAAGACAATCCTGACTGGCTGACACAACATTCCTCGGTTAACCAACATGGTAACTTACCTTTAGCTGAAGCCAAAACACTATTATTAACAGGATACACAGCTTTTGCAGAAAACTGCTAAAATAAAAATACCTAACAGCATAGCAGCAGAAATCTTAACCAGGGCATTACAGATATAAACATAGAGTCTCCTTGTCTCATTAACGATTTACCTTGCTATCGGTAAACAATCTGATATCATCTTCTGTGTCCAGCTCTTCGGTTATCATCTCTGCCATCTGAACTGTTGAACAGCAGCACTATGTTCAAACCTCGGTATGGGGAGATCTGGAGTGGGAGCAAACTTTGTCTTGACCAGGATGAATCCATTTTCACTATATACAGAGGTTCCTCTCTCACAGGGTCAAAATGACTTGAGCATCCATTCTCCAGGACAGTCGTAAGTGTGGTGACAGTAGGCTGATGAGCACTATCGAGGCAGACTTCACCCACCACCACCCAACCCAGGTCAAGTCATGGGGCATAAGTTGCATTGTGCCGACCATTGCACTCTTCATGTACCTTGTGTGCATGGATGGTGTCTCTGCCAAGCAACAGGGGAATCTCAGCAGAAGAGTGCAGTTGGGGGATCTTGTCCACTATGTCTTAAGATGTGAATGACCACGTACAACTTCAGAAGTTGGGATTTCATCTCTGTTGTTGGGAATATGGTCGTACTCAGTGAGGGTTGGCAAGTGTAAGCAGACCTCACCTCCTAATGGCTCCATGACAAATCCACTGGCTCTTCGACCAGCAACTTCTGATGTTCCAGATCATGTATTCAGAGTGTATGGGGAAACAGAACTTCCATGACACGTTGATTTCATCATCCAGATGCTTTTATCTTTTGCTCAAGATGTCCTTAGACCATAAGTCCATAAGACATTGGAGCAGAATTAGGCCATTCAGCCCATCGAGTCCACTCTGCCATTTCATCATGGCTGTTCCTGGATCCCATTCAACCCCATACACCTGCACTCTCACCATATCCCTTGAATTTATCAACCTGCTTTGAATATACCCACAGACTTGGCCTCCACTGCAGTCTGTGGCAGAGCATTCCACTGATTCACCACTCCCTGGCTAAAAGAATTCTTCTTCACCTCTGTTCTAAAAGGTCACCCCTCAGTTTTGAGGCTGTGCCCTCTAGTTCTGGATAGCCCTACCAGAGGGAACATCCTCTCCACATTGAACTTATCCAGTCCTTTCAACATTTGGTAAGTTTCAATGAGATCACCCTGCATTCTTCTAAATTACAGTGAATACAGGCCCAAAGCTGCCAAACGCTGCTCATATGTTAACCCCTTAATTCCCAGAATAATCCTGATGAATACTCTCTCCAATGACAATGCACCCTCTCTGACAAAAGGGACCCAGAACTGCTGACAATACTCCAAGTACGGTCTGACTAGGCACAAAATACTGGTGGAATGCAGCAGGCCAGGCAGCATCTATAGGAAGAGGTACAGTCGACGTATCGAGCCGAGACCCTTCATCCCAAAACATTGACTGTACCTTTTCCTATAGATGCTGCCTGGCCTGCTGCGTTCCATCGGCATTTTATATGTGTTTCTTGAATTTCCAGCATCTGCAGATTTTCTTGTGTTTACAGTCCGACTAGACATATTTTAGAGCAATATTTGCCTTGGAAGCCATTCCCGCATAATTCTGTGCATGAGGAAGTAGCTAAATCTGATGGATTCTCAGCTGACTCCTGGCCGTGCTCTGCAGTGGGTGTGCTGGAACCAGTGGTAACCCAAGGTGGGGCCCTGAATGAAGTGCTGATACGTGCTGGTCCCTGTTGCACACATTGCAGTGTGTGGGAGCTTTACAGTCTCCTGCTTGGTGTGCTGTTGAAGCACAACATTTGAAACATTGAGTGTTCCTTGAGAAAGTGTCTTTGGTCTACGAGTGGTGTTTCTCTGAATCGTCTGCATTTCCTGAATGGTAAAGGTTTCTTACGGACAGGGCATTTCTATTGAGGCTCATGACAGAGTTTTCTTCTGCAGTTTTGTTGACGTAATAAGGCTTCTGGTTTTCCATGCCTTTGCTGGAGACCTCTCTTTGAATGACCTGTTACCGGAAGTGGAAAGCATAAAACTAGGGTCACCTTTCATTTCTGCGTGGCGGCCGGTGAGTCGCACAAATAATGAAAATGGCTGATAGCGGACATGATGTTTCATTTCATACTTGAACCCTTCAGTTATCCACTTTCCTGCATATTCACTTGTTTCTCCACTATACCATTTATTCCTCTTGCTGTGTCCATGAAACTCAGTCCTCGTCAGTAACCCTTGTTTTTTGCAGCTTGCAGTTCCAACAACAGATCTGCAAGCTCCTGGAGCTTCTGCGGTTCATTGTGTGAGAGCTTTGGAAAATGATTGAGTCTACTGAAGAGAGATTCTTTGATTGCCTCTGAGAGTGATAGCATTTGTCCAGCCTCTGCCACAATACTTGTAAACCCTGAGCTGGATTATTAATGTGAACTGACCAAACCCTTCTTGCATGTTGCAGTGATTCCCTGCTCAGTCTGTCCATGTCTGTGCAGATGGGATTGGCATTAGTAACAACTCTTCACTGAGGTCTTTGCTGTGGTGGTTCTGCAGAAGAGGGTGTCGTGGGTCTTTGCTGCTGTTGACCTTGACTGTCAATACCTGGACACTGTGTGAGACATTTTGGTTGATCTCTCCTTGTTGAGCTGGAGCACTGACCTTTTCACGGCCAAAATATATTTGGACATATCCTTTTGTAAGATGTTCGGCTGCTGTGATGGCAAAGCATAACTGGTGTTAGTCTGGTTGGTGGGGTGGGGAGAAATCCTGTCTTTGGGGGAGGATGAAATTCATCACCTCCCTCATTCTCAGGTGCTGACTGTACAAAGTACTGATGTAAACACTGAGGCCAGTGACAGTTCTCTGAGTATTGAACGGCAGCAGAGTTTGCTCCACCCCTCAGTTCCTTCCTACAATTGACTGACCGAGCTCAGCAGAATATAAATTGCAGCCGTTTGTGCCCAGGGTACTGGATGCACCTGAGGTGAGGCTGGCCTGTTGGAGACGGATCACAGTGAGTACCAGAGGGACTATCTGGGTGTTGCTGTCACACACGAATGGGAGTTAATTGGGGATGCTTTGTTTTAACAGTCTGGAGACAGGATGAATTACTTCATTTCCATTGTGTTCATGGTCTGCATTTACCTGCCAGGATCTGACAGTGCAGGTATGTACTTGTTCTGATTCAAAATATTCCTGTGTGCAAACACCATTCAAGGTGCATCTTAGCACAGTGGTACTGAGGATCACGAGACATAGGGGCAGAATTAAACCATTCAGCACATCCATTCTGCTCTGCCAGTCCATCATGGCTGATTTATTATCCCTCTCAACCCCATTCTCCAGGCTTCTCCCCATGTGGGGCAGCAGATCCCAGATTCCATTCCCAGTCTGCACTGAGGCATCTGACCTCATCTTGTGTCCTGAGATTCCAGGTTCTCCCCCAGCTGGTTAGTTACTACAGGAATGGGACACACACATTTCAAACCCTTGCTGGGTGTGAACCAGTGTTCTGCATGAAATCATTAGCTGTAGGAAATGAAAAATGATAACTACAGTGAATAATCAACTCCCAGAGGCTGTTGTTCTTCATTAGACTGAAATTATTGGGATCTTTTTAAAGTTATTTCCAGTAGTGAAGAATGTCTGGTTTTAGCTGATTGGGGAGGTGACAGTAGGAAGAGGTGACGGGTCAGGTAAACTGGAACAAGATGTATTATATTTTGATCAAATGCTGAAACAGTCACTTAATTGTCTTCAAACCTTCTGGTCAGAACCTGTTTCTTCAGGTTGATGAATGGATCGTACATTGAATAGTACAGTGCAGTAATCAGCTCTTCATCAGATCTACGGCTGGTCTAAACTGATCACATCTGCCTGTGTAGGATGTGTTTGCCTCTACTTCCTGCCTGTTGATGTGTCGCTCTAAATGCCTCTCAGCTTTGCTATTGTTTGTGCTTCCACTAACTCCCCTCACAGTGCATTCCTGGTCTCTTATGGTCTGTGTAAGAAGAAATTCCATCTCACCAATCTTTAAAATGTCACCATGGTGGAGTGTTCTTCCCTCATGACAGACTGTCAGCTACAGTTCAACCTCATGGAACTGGACAGAATTCATTGGTCTGATCCGGAAACTGCCCTCGTGATAGGAACGGAGTGGGGATAATGAGCAGGTGTAGCTCATCGATGGGAGTAACGAGTGGTTTTGTACAAGGATTATGTTGGTCTGTAACTATTCACTGCACTTGTTGACATCTGATCTGATCAGAGGGAAGGACAAATGAGCCAGTTTGCCAACGACACAGGGTGGGGAGTTGCATTGAATGCAGTCTGCAGAGCATTGGACGAGCACTGGATGCAATGAGGAGACAGGTTGGGCTCTGGGTGGAAACCTCAATGTCCATCACACAAAGTGACACGGAGTGTCTACACTTCTTGCTGCCTCAGTAAAGCAGGCAGTAAAAGTAAAGACCTCTCCCACCCCAGACATTCTCTCTTCTCCCCTCTCCCATCAGGCAGAAGATGTGCCCAGGAGCACATACCACCAGGCTCAAGGACAGCTTCTATCCCGCTGTGATAAGACTATCAAACAGTTCCCTACTATAATAAAACAGACTCCTGACTTTACAATGTCCGTCATCGTGACCCTTGTATGCCTTATTGTTACCTGTACTGCACTCTCTCTGTAACTGTTATACTTTATTCTGCATTGTGTTAGTGTTTGACCTTGTTCTTGCTCAATATACTGAACTGATGAATTGTTATTTAGGGACAGTATGAAACACAGTGACCCTCAGTACATGTGACAACAGTAAGCTAATTTATCAGTTTACAAGTGACTCTGCCACCCGGAAGGAGAAGGGAAGTGAATACATGTGAGCACCCTCAGCTCCAAGACCCCACAGTCCCCTTTGGGCTTCCTCCACCATCACTGGGTCAGAGTCATTCCCAGTGGAAGGGGTTCCTGCCGGCCACTCTCTCCTGGTTTACCCACCTGTCGAAGTGGTGTACGGAGAGTTGCTGCTGTAGCAGGCAAAGAGCTACTTGGTGCCACAGTTGTGAACCGAGTGTGTGGTGGGGCCAAAGGAGAGTGAACTGGTGTGACAAGCCCCTTCACCAGAAGTGCTACCCTCCCTGGACACCTCATACACCCCTCTGAGGTCCATACATCCATGCAATTAGAGACCACCCCTGTTGTATTCCCTTCAATATCACGTTCAGTTCTAAACTCAGCTCCCTATTGCACCATCAGATGGAATCTCTCCCACTGCTACTTCTGACGATGCCTTCCCCACCCAGAGTTCCCCATCCCAGTCTATCAAAGGATAATAGGGGAGAACATTCCCAAAACTTCAAAACTTCCATGGTATACATGGCATTATCTTCACCCATTCAGTCTCCATGTAATTGTCGGACGTTTGGGTATGACTGCCAGGAGTTACTGTGTGGACAAAAGCCACCAACTGGGTTATTTAATTCAACAGACATTGACAGTCCTTTGATCCTGTCCACTGAATGGTTTGGGGTGGTGTCCAACTGAATGACCTCTCTCAGCCTCCTGATAACACATGCAAAATACTGAAGGAACTCAACAGGCCAGGCAGCAGCTATGGAAAAGGTACAGTTTTAGGTCGAGGCCCCTGACATCCTTAAAAGCCCTCTCCTCACCCAGCCCAACGTTACTTCCTCCAGACGGGGATTCCCCCCTTTGATTAAAACCTGTAAGAGAGCCACTGGGTCTAATAACCTCGGTATGAAATTACAGTTGTAATTAAATAGCCCCATTCTCTTCCTCAGTATTTCTACAACACCTGGCTGTCATCCCTGAGTGACCTCCTTCATCCCCTAAGGCGATCAGTAGATCATCTAAGGTTTTACTGTGTCAGGTGCCAGACTGACTTCCCCAAAGTGTGTGCCATGGCTTTATGGAAGCTGTGGGGAGTCTCATCCATGTGTACTGTTGTGACTGTGACCTGAGTCACTGGAAAACACTAAAACTGGTGGTCTGAAGGTCTGTGTTCATCACAACAAGCAGGCACTCTTCTGCAGATCCCCTCTGGGGTCTCTCAGGCTCAATGTACATCACCTTTTATACCCTTAAGATCAAAGGTAACAGCTCATGATTCAATACAATTTCAGTAGTTACAATGACATTGTTTACTTCAATATTTTGGATTGATAATGACTCATTTGAATTGTGTATTACTGTGGGAGACTCCCCCGAATGTTCAAATATCATTACTGGGGCAAATTAATTCACACAGATGGTGTGAATACTTCTGGGGAGAGAGATCCCAGACGCCCAAAACGAATGTTGTCAAGGGCTGTCTCTGAGTACACAGCGACGCCAGATATTGATTAATCAGCTATACCTGTGACCGTGTCTGATGTGCTAAGTGACACCATCAGTCTGGTCTACCATCTTGAACTCAGTCACAATGGTACAAAATAATGTAATAATATTAATTAAAAATCATAATGTTGCCTGGTTTGACGCAGGCAGATGAACACAATCCCACTGTTTTACGTTTTCCTGATGCAGATGACAATGTCTCACGGTCACTTCACTTTGCAAACCATATTTCTCAGCATCCAGTCCCCTGCTGTGGCCAGAAACCTGTGCTTTGTAGACAAAGGGGAGAAAGACAAGGCGGGGGGAACCCAGAGGATGGGCAAGGGGTATAGTCAGAGGGACAGAAGGAGAAAAAGGAGAGAGAGAGAAAGAATGTGTGTGTATAAAAATAAGTGACGGATGGGGTACGAGGGGGAGGTGGGGCATTAGCAGAAGTTAGAGAAGTCAATGTTCATGCCATCAGGTTATAGGCTACCCAGACGGAATATAAGGTGTTGTTCCTCCAACCTGAGTGTGACTTCATCTTTACAGTAGAGGAGGCCGGGATAGACATGTCAGAATGGGAATGGATGTGGAATTAAAATGTGTGGCCACTGGGAGATCCTACTTTCCCTGGTGGACAGAGCGTAGGTGTTCAGCAAAGCCCCTTGTCTTTCTCCCCGGACCTCCTGTCCCATGATCCTCTCATATCCCCTTTGCCAATCACCCAACCAGCTCTTGGCTCCATCCCTCCCCCTCCTGTCTTCTCCTATCATTTTGGATCTCCCCCTCCCCCTCCCACTTTCAAATCTCTTATTAGCTCTTCCTTCAGTTAGTCCTGACGAAGGGTCTCGGACTGAAATGTCGACTGTACCTCTTCCTAGAGATGCTGCTTGGCCTGCTGCGTTCACCAGCAACTTTGATGTGTGTTGTTTGAATTTCCAGCATCTGCAGAATTCCTGGTGTTTGCTTTGTGGACAATGCTGTTTGCAAAGCTGTCCTTTTAACTCCAGACTGATTACTACTTGCAATTGACATTAAGAACTCTGGACTGGTTCTATGTGGAATTAATATCTGCAATGTTCACATAAATATCCAGAATAATTCCTGACATATAAAACAAATTGGGACTTGGGCGCTAATGGGACAGTCCCCTAAAAAAAACAGTGACGTCGAGGACTGTGAGCATTTTATGTCCCAGGGACAACTGTTCAGGATTGTGATGGAGAACTTGCCTTGTGCCCTAATGACTGGGACCCCTAGCTAGGGAGTGCTGGAAAAGACATTGGGGTAAAGGAGATGATGCCCTCTCAGGCCATGGCTGGAGACAGGGATATAATAAGGGAAGATGGTCTAACAGGAGGGGAACATTTTGTGTGAATCATAACGAAGATCAGCACAACAATGTGGGCTGAATGGCCTTTCCGGAGCTGTACTATGTTCTATGAAAGTGAGGACAGCTCAGACCCAATGCTCTGCTTCTCCCTGGGGTGAAGGGTTTATGGATTGTAGTGATCAGTGTAAATGGCTGGCAGGGGTTGGCAACATTCTGGGCTGGCCGTTGTCTGACCTCAAGCCGCTTGTTGATTGGTATTGAGGGGATGATGTTGTTGAACTCATTCGCAATGGTGCAAAATAGCTCAAGGAGTGTTGGCCGGCTTGATGAAGACCAATTCACATCCCTCCATTGTCTTCTGTTTGGTTGATGCAGGCAAGAACATCTCATGGTCACTCCACTTCTCAAACTATATCCCTTGTGTAACCACCCCCTGCTATGGGATGCAGCGTGTGCCCTATAGACAGTACTGTTTATAAAAGCTGTCCTTTTGACTTCAAATCAATTACTGCTTGCAATTTATATGAAGAACTGAAAACTGGCTGTTGCTTAAACGCGATTGGTTGCACCTGTACTATATTCACATAATTCCATACCTTTGTGATTCCCTGAAGGGAAGTCCAGCACATTGTCTATCATACACAGAATTCCAGAGAAACTGAACAGGTCAGGCAGCATCAACAGAGGGAAATGAACATTTCTGGCCAGGACCCTTCTTCAGGTCAAAATGCTGCCTGACCTGCTGAGTTCCTCCAACAGTTTCTGTGTGTTGCTCCAGATTTCCAGCATCTGTAGAATTACTAGTGTCTACTCTGGCCACAAACTCCAGTCAAGTACACGGCACAAACTCATCCTGCTCTGAGCAAAGGGGTTTGTTCTTTCTGAATACTGGTCACCAGTTACTGCAGTGTCCCACCTCACAAACACAGACCATTGGTGACACCTCAAACTGTGACTTAACCACATCTAACTCTTCATGTTTTACAGGTCTGGAAGGGAAATCGGTGATATTTGGAAAAGAAACAAGCAACAGCTATGTCAGACTTTTCCCATCGCCTTTCACTGAATTGACTGCCTTTACTGTCTGCCTCAGGGCAGCCTCTGAATTGTCCCGCGATTACAGTTTGTTCTCCTATGCAACGTCAAGGCATGACAATGAACTGTTGATTTGGTACAGTGCTAATGGACACATCGCCCTGTATTTATACAGCAATATCGCAGAGTTTTCCCTTCCAAAAATGGATGCCTTGCTGAGACACATCTGTGTAACCTGGGAATCTAAAGAGGGTTTGGTTACCATCTGGGTAAATGGGAAACGCTCTTTACAGAAGATTGGTAGAAAGGGTTGGGTTGTGAAAGGTTCTGGTCAGTTTATTCTTGGTCAGGAGCAGGACAGTGTCGGAGGAGGTTTTGACAAACGTCAGTCCTTTGTCGGGGAGATAACTGATGTTCACGTGTGGGATTGTGTACTCGAAGCCAGACAGATTGAGACAGCAAATGAGGGGTGTTTCAGTACCGGAGGCAACATCATCAACTGGGGAACAACTTTCTATAAATCAGGAGGGATTGTGACAATCAAGGACAATAATGACTGCATATTTTAGAGTCTTGGCGACAAAAAGGATACGACTGTTCACAGGAAGCACTTTCTCCCCAAGCCGGTCTTACTGAATTTGACTTTTCATTGTGATCTTTTCTCTCTAAATCAGATGATCAGTAGATATAGTGAAGTTGATTCTGGAATAAAGGGCTGTTCATGTCTGGGTAAGGGACCACTCAGTGAGTCCTTCCAGTTGCTCATCAGCCCTCACTGACTGGGGAATGGCCTCAGACTCAGTGCTCTCTCCCCCTCTCACACACACACATTGTTTGTTGCACCAAGCTTTGGAAAACTCGCAGAATGTACTGCGCCTCAGGTGACTGGGATTGAACTGTAACACTGCTGTTTTTCAGCTTAGTAAATTAGCATCAAAACAAAAATGATCTTGTGTGTGGTACTTACTGTGTGTGTCTCTGTGTATGGTCTTCAGTGAAAGCTCAACTCACTCTCAGTTCCCATCATTAAATCAACACAAAAGACCATTAGACATAGCAGCAGAATTAGTCTATTCAGCCCATCAAACCTGCTCCACCATTTCATTACGGCTGATTTATTATCCCTCTCAAACCCACTCTCCTGTCATCTCCCCATAAGCTCTGATACCCTTACGAATCAAGAATCTATCAATCCAAGCTTTAATAATATCCAATGACTTGGCCTCCACAGCTGTGTGTAGCAACGAATTCCACAGATTCACCACACTCTGAAGAAATTCCTCCTCATCTCTGTTCTAAAGCGATGTCCTTCTATTCTGAGGCTATGCCCTGTGGTCCTAGACTCCCCATCTCCAGGAAACATCCTCTCCACATCCACTCTATCGTGGCCTTTCAATATTTAATACATTTCAAACAGATCCCCCCTCATTCTAAACTCCAGTCAGTACAGGCCCAGAGCATCAAACACTCATTGTACATTAACCCTTTCATTACAGGGATCATTCTCATCAACCTACTCTGGACCCTCTCCAATACCAGCACATCCTTTCTTACATAAGAGGCCAAAACTGTTCACTATATTCCAAGTGTGGTCTGACCAATGCCTTATAAAGCCTCAGCATTAAATCCTGTGATGGTATTGGGTTCACTGTCCACAAAGCCCTAAACTCAAAATAAGATTTCACGTCCTATCCAATATAGGTATCTGCAGATATTCTCACTATCAGAGGCTATATTGTACCAACCTATTCTCCAAGGACTAGCTTACTTCCCTGTCTATTCTCTGCGGTGAGGTCCAGCTGTCAATACCCACTGCTGAGTGATGGATCCCCCCTCCCATCTCTCAGCAGCAACTCCCCTCTGTGGGTGAGCAGCCCTTCTGTAACACTATTGTTTACAAAGCTGTGTTTTTAACTTCAGACTGATTATTGCTTCCAGTTTAAACTGGGAACTGAAGATTAGTTCTTGTTTACAACAAAAAGCTGACTAAAGAATATTCCTTAGAAGTTCACCTTTGTCACCAACACTCTGACCCTTTGGAGAGGTCATGCCACTGTGTTGGACAGCTGAGGTCAGCAATAAGCCTCCTGGCTCCTGGAAAATGAATATCCATCATGATTATCCATGCTTTTTTATTCTAGTCCTCTCGAAAGTAACACTAACTTGTACTTGTCTTCCTTATTACCAGCTCAACATGCAAGTAAACTTTTAAGGAATCCTACACAAGGACTCCCAAGTGCCTTTACACCTCTGATGTCCGGATTTTCTCTCCATTTAGAAAATAGTCTGTACCTTCATTCCTTCTACCAAAATGCCTGACCATCCACTTCCTTACCCTGTATTCCATCTGTCACTTCTTTGCCCATTCTTCTCATCTATCCAAGGGCCTCTGTAGACACTCATATTCCTCAACACTACCTGCCCCTCCACCGATATTTGTTTCATCCAAATCTTGGACACAAATCCATGCATTCCATCATCCAAATCATTGACATATAATGTGAAAATGTTCTGGTAAGATGGTGGCATGTTTGTTCACAACAACTTCTACAGGGTCAACAGAAGCTACTACTGTCCTATGTAAACATACAGTGTCGAGAGAAAGTATTCACCCTCCCTCTGAAAGTTTTCATGTTTTATTATTTTAAAATAATGAACCTCAGTGGATTTAATGTTATGCTGATCAACAGAAAAAAAAACTCTTGTGTCAAAGTGAAAACAAACCTCTACAAAGTGATATAAATTAATTGCAAATGTAAAACACAAAATAGTTGATTGCACCCCTTTCAAGTCAGTATTTAGTAGATGCTCCTTTGGCATCATTTATAGCCTTGAGTCTGTGTGGACAGCTCTCCATCAGCTTTGCATATCTAGACACTGCAATTTTCCCCATTCTCCTTCACAAAACATCCCCACAGCGTGATGCAGCCACCACAATACTTCACGGTAAGGATGGTGTGTTTCTGATGATGTGCAGTGTTTGGTTTGCTCCAAACCTAGTGTTTAGTCTGATGGACAAAAAGTTCAATTTTGTTTTAATCAGACTGTAGAATCTTCTTCCAGTTGACTTCAGAATCTCCCACAAGCCTTCATTCCATTTCTTGACGATGGATTTAACTGTACTCCAGGGGATATTCAGTGACTTGGAAGTTTCCTTGTATCCACCTCCTGACTTGTGCTTTTCAATAACCTTTTCGCAGAATTGCTTAGAGTGTTCTATTGTCTTCATGATGCAGTTTTTGCCAGGACACTGACTCTCCAGCAGTTGGACCTTCCAGATACAGGTGTATTTTTACCACAATCAAATGAAACACCTTGACTGAACATGGTGATCTCCATTTAACTAATTATGTGACTTCTAAAACCAATTGGCTACACCAGTGATGATTTGGTGTGTCATTAAATGGGGGCAGGGGTGAATACTTGTGCAATCAAATATTTTGTGTTTTATGTTTGTAATTAATTTAAATTACTTTGTAGAGATGTTTCACTTTGACACAAAAAAGTCCTTTTTCTGTTGATCAGTGTCAAAAAAACAAATTAAATCCACTATGATTCAATGTTGTAAAACAGTAAAACATGAAAACTCCCTGGAGGGGTAAATACTTTTTATACACAGTGTATTTCTAATGATTACAAGATCCTGCTGTACATTAACTAATTGTCCACACCATCAGCGAGTTGCTCATTGGTGGAGAAAGTGAAAGAGCTGCACATCGTGCTGCTGCCTGAGTTGATGGAGGTTTACGGTCTAATAGTGAGCGGCCATCATGGTCGCTTTTCTTGTAATCGCATGATCCTTTTGGACATTATTAATCTGGTAGGCTGCAGGTTTGATTCGCTGATCTATTTTGAGGGCAGGAGTGGATAGCAGGGAGGCTGCACGGCCTCAGTCGTAGTGAGGACGAGGCGTTGCCTGTCAGCAGCCGCCAGGAGAGGGGTGAGAGCCGTCGAAGCTAGTGTGCTCCACCAGGGGGCGGTGTGGTGCGGCGTCCAGGACGGAGTCGGTGCTGCCCTCCCGGTGCTTCGCTTGGCAGAAGACAAACTCTGTCGTGGTCGACTGCAGTTTCTGTTGGCACTCAATGGTCTCAGGGCCTCGAGCCGTGAAGTTGCCTGTTTTACAGCCACCAGTAGAGAGACGTCCGAGCCTGTGTGCTCCACTGCGGGGGTGGGGGGGGTGGGTCAGGGTGTGGCACAGAATCAGGGCTGGAGTTGGTTTGCCCCCAACACTCCACAGCATTTTCTCGGCAGAAGACAAGCTCTATTGTGGTCGACTGGAGATTTCAATGGACTGAAGGATCTGCACTATATACATATTATTTTTAGCGGTTTTATCTGGCTGATATTCTAAGTGCTCCTTATGTTTAATATGGGATGACTGGGTCTTGAGCCGTGGTCTCGGCCGGGGCCGGTGCACTCACCCACAGGCAGTGTCCAGGCTGGAATCGGTGCTGACCCACCCCCCCAGTGTTCGCTTGCCGGGAGACGGGCTCTGTTGTGGTCAACTGGAGATTTCAATGGGCTGGAAACCGCAGACAGAGACACAATTGAGTTGCAGTCAGGAATGAAAGTGAGCATTATCAAAATTGCAAATTCCAAAATGAAACTGGCCTGGCGGAACAAATTGTGTTGCTGTTGCATCAGTTATAGTGAAAATAACATGCTGGGCTTAGCCAGGAAACCATGGTCTCCCGGACCATCACCTCCCTTATCAACTCCGCAGACCTTCCATCCTCAGTCACTAACCTCATAATTCCCACACCCGGCACTGCTTGGTTTTACCTCCTCCCCAAGATACACAAGCCTGACTGTCCCGGTAGACCCATAGTTTCTGCCTGCTCCTGCCTCACTGAACTTGTATCTGCCGACCTGGACTCCATTTTGTCACCTATAGTTCAGTCCCTCCCCACCTACATCCGGGATACATCCCATGCCCTCCATCTCTTCAATAACTTCCAGTTCCCCGGTCCCGACCGCTTCATTTTCACTATGGATGTCCAATCCTTATACACTTCCATTCCCCATCAAGAAGGCCTCAAAGCCCTCCACTACTTTCTGGACAATAGACCTCACCAGTTCCCCACCACCACTACCCTCCTCTGGTTGGCGGAACTGGTACTCACATTTAATAACTTCTCTTTTGGCTCTTCCCACTTTCTTCAGACCAAGGGTGTAGCTATGGGCACTCGCATGGGCCCCAGCTATGCCTGCCTCTTCGTTGGTTATGCGGAACAGCCTGTGCTCCAAATCTATTCTGGTACTTCTCCCCAAATTTTCCTTCGGTACATTGACGACTACATTGGTGCTGCTTCCTGCACCCATGCTGAGCTCGTCAATTTCATCAACTTTACTTCCAACTTCCACCCAGCCCTCAAATTCACTTGGTCCATCTCGGACACTTCTCTCCCCTTTCTCGATCTCGCGGTCTCCATCTCTGGAGACAGACTGTCCACTGACATCTTTTATAAGCCCACTGACTCTCATATCTACCTCAACTATACCTCTTCCCACCCTGCCACATGCAAAAAGGCCATTTCCTATTCCCAGTTCCTCTGTCTCCACCGCATCTGCTCCCAGGATGAGGCTTTCCGTCCCAGGACATCTCAAATGTCCTCTTTCTTTAAGGATCGTGGTTTCCCTTCTGTCGTCATCAATGATGCCCTCACCAGCATCTCCTCCATTTCCCGCACTTTGGCCCTCACCCCATCCTCCCGCAACCACAACAGTAACAGAGTTCCCCTTGTCCTCACCGACCACCCCACCAGCCTCCGGATCCAGCACATTATCCTCTGCAACTTCCGTCACCTTCAACAGGACCCCACCACTAAGCACATCTTTCCCTTTCCACCCCTCTGCACTTTCCGTAGGGATCCTTCCCTCAGCGACTCCCTGGTCGACACGTCCCTCCCCGCAGATCTCCCATCCGGCACTTATCCCTGTAAGCGTAAGTGCTACACCTGTCCCTACACCTCCTCTCTTGCCACCATTCAGGGCCCCAGACAGTCCTTCTAGGTGAGGCAACACTTCACTTGTGAGTCTGTTGGGGTCATCTATTGCATCCAGTACTCCCGGTGCGGCCTCCTCTACATCGGTGAAACCCGACGCAGATTGGGGGACCGCTTCGTCGAGCACCTCCGCTCCGTCCGCCACAACAGACATGATCTCCCGGTTGCTACCCACTTCAACTCTGCTTCCCATTCCCATTCGGATATGTCCATGCATGGCCTCCTCTACTGCCATGATGAGGCCAAACTCAGGTTGGAGGAGCAACACCTCATATACCGTCTAGGTAGTCTCCAGCCCCTTGGTATGAACATAGAATTCTCCAACTTCCGGTAATTCCCTCCCCCTCCCTTCCCCAATCCCAGTTTCACTCTGCCCCCTCCCCCAGCTGCCTATCACCTCCCTCATGGTTCCGCCTCCTTCTACTACCCATTGTGTTTTCCCCTATTCCTTCTTCACCTTTCCTGCCTATCCCCTCCCTGCTTCCCCTCCCCCACCCCTTTAACTTTCCCCTTACTGGTTTTTCACCTGGAACCTACCAGCCTTCTCCTTCCCACCCTCCCCCCACCTTCTTTATAGGGCCTCTGCCCCTTCCCTCTTCAGTCCTGACGAAGGGTTCTGGCCCGAAACATTGACTGATCGTTTCCACGGATGCTGTCCGACCTGCTGAGTTCCTCCAGCGTGTTGTGAGTGTTGCAATGTCCTGCTGTAACCTCTGACAGCCCTCCACACTATCCACAACACCCCCAACCTCTGTGTCATCAGCAAACTTACCAACCCATCCCTCCACTTCCTCATCCAGGTTATTTATAAAAATCACGAAGAGTAAGGGTCCCAGAACAGATCCCTGAGGCACTCCACTGGTGACCAACCTCCATGCAGAATATGACCCGTCTACAATCACTCTTTGCCTACTATGGACAAGCCAGTTCTGGATCCACAAAGCAATGTCCCTTTGGATCCCATGCCTCCTTACTTTCTCGATAAGCCTTGCATGGGGTATCTCATCAAATGCCTTGCTGAAATCGATATACACTACATCTACGGCTCTACCTTCATCAATGTGTTTAGTCACATCCTCAAAAAATTCAATCAGGCTAGTAAGGCATGACCTGCCTTTGACAAAGCCATGCTGACCATTCCTAATCATATTATACCTCTCCAAATGTTCATAGATTCTGCCTCTCAGGATCTTCTCCACCAATTTACCAACCACTGAAGTAAGACTCACTGGTCTATAATTTCCTGAGCAATCTCTACTCCCTTTCTTGAATAAGGGAACAACATCCGTAACCCTCCAATCCTCCGGAACCTCTCCAGTCCCCATTGATGATGCAAAGATCATCACCAGAGGCTCAGCAATCTCCTCCCTCACTTCCCACAGTGTCCTGGGGTACATTCCGTCCGGTCCCGGTGACTTATCCAACTTGATGCTTTCGAAAAGCTCCACTATATCCTCTTTCTTAATATCTACATGCTCAAGCTTTTCAGTCTGCTGCAAGTCATCACTACAATCACCAAGATCCTTTTCCATAGTGAATACTGAAGTGAAGTATTCATTAAGTACCTCTGCTATTTCCTTCGGTTCCATACACCCTTTCTCACTGTCACACTTGATAGGTCCTATTCTTTCATGCCTTATCCTCTTAATCTTCACATACATGTAGAATGCCTTGGGGTTTTCCTTAATCCTGTCCGCCAAAGTCTTCTCATAGCCTCTTCTGGCTTTCCTAATTTCCTTCTTAAACTCCGTCCTATTAGCCTTATAATCTTCTAGATCTCTAACATTACCTAGCTCTCTGAACCTTTTGTAAGCTTTTCTTCTCTTCTTGACTAGATTTATTACAGCCTTTGTACACCACGGTTCCTGTACCTTACCAGAACTTCCCTGTCTCATTGGAATGTACCTATACAGAACTCTACACAAATATCCCCTGAATATTTGCCACATTTCTTCCTTGAGAACATCTGTTTCCTATTTAAGCCTCTAATTTCCTGCCTGATAGCCTCATAATTCCCCTTAGTCCAATTAAACGCTTTTCTAACTTGACTGTTCCTATCTTTCTCTAATGCTATTGTAAAGGAGATAGAATTATGATCACTATCTCCAAAATGCTCTCCCACTGAGAGATCTGACACTTGGCCAGGTTCATTTCCCAATACCAGATCAGGTACAGCCTCTCCTCTTGTAGGCTTATCTACATATTGCGTCAAGAAACCTTCCTGAACACACCTAACGAACTCCACCCCACCTAAACCCCTTGCTCTAGGGAGATGCCAATCGATATTTGGGAAATTAAAATCTCCCATCACGACAACTCTGTTATTATTACACCTTTCCCGGATCTGTTTCCCTATCTGCTCCTCGATATCCCTGGTATTATTGGACGGCCTATAAAAAACACCCAGTAAAATTATTGACCCCTTCTTGCTCCTAACCTCCACCCACAGAGACTCCGTAGACAGTCCCTCCATGGCTTCCACCTTTTCTACGACCGTGACACTATCTCTGATCAACAGTGCCATGCCCCCACCTCTTTTGCCTCCCTCCCTGTCCTTTTGGAAACATCTAAAACCCATATACAAAGAGTATATTTTGTCAAGCAGACAAACATAAATAGACAGCACAGAGAAGAGAAAAAGATAAAAAGTCAAGTTACCGTTTCAAAAAGAGCGCTAATCTGCACGCTGTTGATGAAAAATCTGACAATGATGAGAGTGACACAGGATTGTGTGGCTTTGAAATTTACAGAAAAATTTTATCAAGTGACAAGCAATATGGTTTACACCAGAAGTGAATGGCAAATTAATTGAAATGGAATTACACACTGGTTCAGCTGTTTCAGTCATTCCACAAAGTAAGTGTAACGGCATTTCAAAGATGCTAAACTAAAGCTTGCAGATATCCAACTGAGAAATTATACTGGAGAAGAAATAATGCCTATGGGAATGACATCCAGAAGTGTGAAACACAACAACCAACAAGCCACATTGAGCTTGCGTGTGGTAGAAACAAAAGGACCAGCATTGTTGGGTTGTGATTAGATGAGACAACCACAACTTGATTGGAGATCCCCCCACCATTTGCATGCCACATCACCTGCAACGAAGCCATCTGAAAGTGAATTCAGAAAGGTACTGGATGATGCCACAACTGTCTCCATGCGGAACACCGTGCCCAACTGAGGACAAACAGGTACTGGAGTCAATCTCTATGCCTCTGGTTGCAAAGCATGTTGGACCAAGGAAGGACCTGGCAACTCAGAGGAAGCAGCAAAGTGACAAAAGCACTGGTCCAAATACAGAAAGTTTTTGTAAGCAACATATCTGAGAAAGCTTCCGTTGTGTCACTCAGACAGTTACATGTGAAATGGGGTTTGCTTTAGGCTGGAAGAGGGTTCAACAAGCTTCAGGAAAGTTGCAAACATTTGACTTTTGTCAGTATAAAGAACCAGAATCTCCTCTGTGTGCATTAAGTTTATTGCATGAACTTCAAGAGGAAGACAAAAAGATTCTTGTAAAAATAGATGCAAAGATCAAAGCCCAGCTGGATGAATGGAAGGCCAAAAAGAAAGGAGTCAATGGAGATACAAAAACAGAGGATTCATCAGAAGATGTTGTGGATGTGGAAACCAGAAGGAGAGATCAGATCGTAAAGGGAGAAGTAGGAGGATTAATAAAAGAATATTCCAGGGAACTAAACGCACCGTCTCAACAGCAAGGTGCACAAAAAAGAAGAAAAAGGAAGAGATGGAGAGAAGGAATGTGAGAAAGAAAAAGAAAGGAATCAAAGTAGATCCAGAGAGGGAAAAGGAGAAGAAAGGAGTCCAGAGCTGACAGAACCACTTCCTGCAGTCTGAGTCAACTCTGACAGCCAACACAGAGGAGGTCCCAGAACCTGAGATTGTATTCACAGCCACAAGTCTCACGTCCCAAGCAGAGTGATCCTCCTTGTCTGGAAAGACGTTATCCCACAAGAGTAAAAAATCCTCCACTGTGATTAAATCTTTAAAACTGAACAGGACAATGTAAAATTTACTACACTGTGGATGTCTGTATGTACTGGCTGTGTTACACAATATATTGTATATATAATATAGATGCACTCTGCAGTGAGATGGAGTTTATAGCTAACCAGGAGGAGTGTTGTGCATTTAATATTTTAGTTATATGTGAATAATCTTGTATATATATTGGCTGATTAAGCATTTTTATTTATTTAAATAATTCATTACGGGATCTATGTAAAATATTTTAATTGCATACATTATCATGCTACCATGCGATACATGCGCGCCTCGTTTAAAGTAAAGACGAAGTCACACCCGTATTTCTGACTCCCTGTGTCTTCCTTTCAATTAATTGAATGTTTTGTGTTACAGAACACAACACCAAGTAAGCAACATGTCCTGATTCTCCTTTGTCTATCTTGCTTATTATTTCCTGAGAGAATTTTAAGAAATTTGCCAGCAAGATTTCCCTTGAAAAAACCATACTGGCCTATTTTATTATGTGCCTTCCAGTACCCAAACACATCATCGTTAGTAATGGACTCTGTACTGTATGGATCTATTTCTTTTCGAGCAATGACTCCCCTTAGCACTGCTGATGGACTGATAACTTAGCGATGGGCATTGATTTGTGGTTTCCACGCAGGTGTATTCTGCTGTTCTCTCTCCCTCTCTGCAATGTGAATAAACCAGTTAAAGCCACCTCCCCATGTGTGCTTTTATTTAATGGACAGTTACTGTGCAGACACAACAAATTGGCGAGGAGTACAAACCTGAATGTCTGCAGATATCACCAGCTACAAGATGACCGAATTCAGAGGAAGCAAGAGAGAGACAGCGAGAGACAAGAGTTAAACTGTATGGAGATGGTTTTCACAAATGCAAACAAGGGGACGCAGGAGTAACAGTGCACGGTACACAGTGAGAAACACACAACTAGCAAAGTTATAGTGAAAATAACATGCTGGGCTTAGCTGGGAAAGTTGACGAATTTGATAGAGCTTATGAGGACTGGTAATTGCATATTGAGAGGATTGAACTGTATTGTAACACAGATGACATGGTGAGGAAAAGAAAGCTTCCATGCTGATTAGCTTAATCATGGGTATCCGAACAGAGTGAAGAGCTTGCGCAGGGCTTTTATAACTGACGTGGTAGTGGTGTCGGGGCAGGGGATGGCGAAGGGGAACCGCGAATACTCGTCGATAACGTTAAGAAAGTACATATTACGGTCGGTGGAGGGAAGGGGACCCTTAAAGTCAACACTCAGTTGCTCAAAGGGGCGGGTGGCCTTGATGAGTTGTGCCTGTCAGGTCAGTAGAAGTGCGGTTTGCACTCTGCGCAGACTTGGCAGACCCTGGTCATCGTCCTGATCTCCTCACGGGATTAAGGCAGGTTCCGGGCTTTCACTTAGTGGAAAAGCCGGGTGACCCCCGGGTGGCAAAGATCTACATGTAGGGCGTATAGCCGGTCGATCTGCGCGCTGGCGCACGTTCCCCAGGATAGAGCATCGGAGGGCTCGTTGAGCTTCCCAGGCCTGTACATGATGTCATAGTTGTAGGTGGAGAGTTCGATTCTCCACCTCAGAATTTTATCATTTTTGATTTTGCCCCGCTGTTGGTTATTAAACATAAATGCGACTGAGCTCTGGTCAGTTAGCAGGGTGAACCTTTTGCCAGCGAGATAGTGCCTCCAGTGCCAAATAGATTCCACTGGGACCTGCACAAGAGAGACGGGTTACACGTGAACTACAGGGGGACCAATATCCTTTCAGGGAGGTTTGTTAGTGCTATTGGGGAGGCTTTAAACTGGATTTGCAGGGGGATGGGAACCAGAGTGCCAGCGCTGACAGTGTGGCTGGGGTGAATATAAATGATGTTAAAAGTTCAAGCAAATCCGCTAATAGAAAGGTTGTGAGTGGTGGTAAATATCTTCTGAGGTGTATATATTTCAATGCTAGGAGTATTGCGGGGAAGGCGGATGAGTTGAGGGCGTGGATTGACACGTGGAATTATGACGTTATAGCAATTAGTGAAACTTGGATACAGGAGGGGCAGGACTGGCAGCTTAATATTCCAGGGTTCCGATATTTCAGATGTGATCGAGGCAGAGGAATGAAAGGTTAGGGAGTAGCATTGCTTGTTAGGGAAAATATTACAGCAGTGCTCAGGCCGGACAGGTTAGAGGGCTTGTTGACTGAGTCCTTATGGGTGGAGCTGAGAAACAGGAAAGGTATGGCCACATTAGTGGGATTGTATTACAGACCACCCAATAGTCAACGAGAATTGGATGAGCAAATCTGCAGAGAGTTAGCAGGCAACTGCAGGAAACGTAAAGCTGTGGTGGTAGGGGATTTTAATTTTCCATATATTGATTGGGACTCCCATACTGTTAGGGGTCCAGATGGTGTAGAGTTTGTAAAATGTGTTCAGGAAAGTTTTCTAAATCAATATATAGAGGGACCAACTAGAGGAGATGCAATATTGGATCTCCAGTTAGGAAACGAGTTAGGACAAGTGACGGAAGTCTGTGCAGGGGAGCACTTTGGTTCCCATGATCGTAACACCATTAGTTTCAACTTGTTCATGGACAAGGATAGATCTGGTCCTAGGGTTGAGGTTCTGAACTAGAAGAAGGCCAAATTTGAAGAAATGAGAAAGGTTCTGAAAAGCATGGATTGCGTGTTCTCTGGCAAAGATGTGATCGGTAGGTGGGAAGCCTTCAAAGGATAAATTTTGAGAGTGCAGAGTTTGTATGTTCCTGTCAGGATTAAAGGCAAAGTGAATAGGAATAAGGAATCTTGGTTCTCAAGGGATATTGTAACTCTGATAAAGAAGAAGAGGGAGTTTTATGACATGTATAGGAAATAGGGAGGAAATAAGGTGCTTGAGGAGTATAAGAAGTGCAAGAAAATACTTAAGAAAGAAATCAGGAGGGCTAAAAGAAGACCTGAGGTTGCCTTGGCAGTCAAAGTGAAGGATAATCCAAAGAGCTATTACAGGTATATTAAGAGCAAAAGGATTGTAAGGGATAAAATTGGTCCTCTTGAAGATCAGTGTGGTCGGCTATGTGCGGAACCAAAGGAAATGGGGGAGATCTTAAATAGGTTTTTTGTGTATTTACTAAGGAAACTGGCATGAAGTGTATGGAATTAAGGGAAACAAGTAATGAGATCATGATAACTGTACAGATTGAAAAGGAGGAGGTGCTTGCTGTCTTGAGGAAAATTAAAGTGGATAAATCCCTGGGACCTGACAGGGCATTCCCTCGGACCTTGAAGGAGACTAGTGTTGAAATTGCGGGGGCCCTGGCAGAAATTTTTAAAATGTCACTGTCTACAGGTGAGGATTGGAGAGTGGCTCATGTTGTTCCGTTGTTTAAAAAAAGGATCAAAAAATAATCCGGGAAATTATAGGCCAGTACGTTTAACGTCGGTAGTAGGTGAGCTATTGCAGGGAGTACTAAGAGACAGAATCTACAAGCATTTGGATAGACGGGGACTTATTAGGGAGAGTCAACATGGCTTTGTGCGTGGTAGGTCATGTTTAACCAATCTATTGGAGTTTTTCGAGGAGCTTGCCAGGAAATTGATGAAGGGAAGGCAGTGGATATTGTCTACATCGACTTCAGTAAGGCCTTTGACAAGGTCCCGCATGGGAGGTTAGTTAGGAAAATTCAGTCGCTAGGTATACATGGAGAGGTGGTAAATTGGATTAGACATTGGCTCAATGGAAGAAGCCAAAGAGTGGTAGTAGAGAATTGCTTCTCCGAGTGGAGGCCTGTGACTAGTTGTGTGCCACAGGGATCAGTGCTGGGTCCATTGTTATTTGTCAGCTATATCAATGATCTGGATGATAATGTGGTAAATTGGATCAGCAAATTTGCTGATGATACAAAGATTGGAGGTGTAGTGGACAGTGAGGATGGTTTTCAGAGCCTGCAGAGGGACTTGGACCAGCTGGAAAAATGGGCTGAAAAAATGGCAGATGGAGTTTAATACTGACAAGTGTGAGGTATTGCATGTTGGAAGGACAAACCAAGGTAGAACATACAGGGTTAATGGTAAGGCACTGAGTAGTGCAGTGGAACAGAGAGATCTGGAAAAACAGATACAAAATTCCCTAAAAGTGGCATCACAGGTAGATAAGGCTGTAAATAGAGCTTTTGGTACATTGGCCTTTATTAATCAAAGTATTGAGTATAAGAGCTGGAATGTTATGATGAGTTTGTATAAGGGATTGGTGAGGCCGAATCTGGAGTATTGTGTTCAGTTTTGAACAGTTTTGGTCACCAAATTACGGGAAGGATATAAATAAGGTTGAAAGAGTGCAGAGAAGGTTTACAAGGATGTTGCTGGGTCTTGAGAAACTCAGTTACAGAGAAAGGTTGAATAGGTTAGGACTTTATTCCCTGGAGCGTAGAAGAATGAGGGGAGATTTGAAAGAGATATATAAAATTATGATAGGTATAGATAGAGTAAATGCAAGCAGGCTTTTTCCACTGAGGTAAGGGGAGAAAAAAACCAGAGGACATGGGTTAGGGGTGAAGGGGGAAAAGTTTAAAGGGAACATTAGGGGGGGCTTCTCCCAGAGAGTGGTGGGAGTGTGGAATGAGCTGCCAGACGAGGTGGTAAATGCGGGTTCTTTTTTAACATTTAAGAATAAATTGGACAGATACATGGATGGGAGGTGTATGGAGGGATATGGTCCGTGTGCAGGTCAGTGGGACTAGGCAGAAAATGGTTCGGCACAGCTAAGAAGGGTCAAAAGGCCTGTTTCTGTGCATTAGTTTTTCTATAGTTTTCTATGGTTTTTCTATGGCCTGGATCTCTTTCTCCACTGCGGAGTGCCGAATTTCAGGGCCTTGAAGAGTACGGGAGAAGAACTCCACTGGTCTTCCTGCCTGGTTGAGGGTAGCAGCCAGTGCAAAGTCGGAGGCGTCACTCTCTACTTGGAGGGAAATGGCCTCATCCACCACATGCATTGCTGCTTTGGCAATGTCCCCTTTTATGTGGCTGAAGGCCGCGCGGGCCTCGGCTGAAGGGGGAATGTGGTGGATTTGACCAGGGAGCGGGCCTTGTCTGCGTGGTTAGAGACCCATTGGGCGTAATATGAA
Source organism: Mobula hypostoma (assembly GCF_963921235.1). Classification (NCBI taxonomy): domain Eukaryota; kingdom Metazoa; phylum Chordata; class Chondrichthyes; order Myliobatiformes; family Myliobatidae; genus Mobula; species Mobula hypostoma. The sequence goes on along the minus strand of NC_086122.1, from coordinate 4,992,959 downwards.
AAGAAGCCCAGGCACCTTTTGAGGGCTCTGAGGGTGCTGGGAAGAGGGAGTTCCAACAGGGGGCACATACGGTCGGGGCAGGGCCGATGACTCCATTCTCCATGACACACCCAAGGATTGCAAGCTGGGTGGTCCCAAATACACACTTGTCCTTGTTATAGGTGAGATTGAAGCTTTGGCCGCTTGGAGTAATTTTTGGAGGTTTTTGCCGTGATCCGGCTGGTCGTGACCGCAGATGATGATGTTATCCAGATATGGGAACGTGGCCTTCAGTTGGCACTGGTCCACCATCCGGTCCATTGCCCTCTGGAAGACAGATACACCATTCATGATACCGAAGGGGACGCGCAGGAATTGATAAAGCCTGCCGTCTGTCTCGAAGATGGTGTAAGGGCGGTCCTCGCGGCAGAAGGGGAGCTGATGGTAAGCGGATTTTAGGTCCATGGTCGAGTACAACTTGTACTGTGCTATCTGATTGACCATATCCGCGATGCGGGGTAGAGGGTACGCGTCGAGCTGTGTGAACTCATTGACGGTCTGGCTATAGTCCACGACCATCCTATTCTTCTCCCCGTTCCGAACAACGACCACCTGCGCCCTCCAAGGACTTGTGCTTGCCTCAATGAGCCCCTCCCTGAGCAGCCACTGCACGCCCGACTTAATGAAGGCTCTGTCCCCCGCACTGTACCTCCTGCTTTTAGTTGCCACAGGTTTACAGTCGGGGGTCAGGTTGGCGAACAGCGGTGGGGAAGGGATCTTGAGGGTGGAGAGGCCGCAAGTGGCGTCGTTGGTGCGGCAGTTGGCATGGTGTTGGGTGGGATGTGCGGATCGGTGTGTGTGTGTGTGCTCAGTAGCGGGGTATGTGACGTATTCCTACAAAACTGGGGATTTACGACGGTGATTGGTGTGAGAGGCCCGTCATACGCCATTGTCACGTTTTTCAGGTGGCTCTGGAAGTCGAGCCCCAATAGCACAGGGGCACACAGTTGAGGCACGACCAGTAACGTAAAGTCTCGATATTCTGTGCCCTGCACCACTAGCGTCGCTAAACAACCCCCCCGCCAGATGTCTGTTATATGCGGTGGGAGGGGGTGCCGACCAAGATGACCACCCCCATGTCTCTCACGTTGTGGCGACATGCAGGGAAGATGGCCGCAGGTATTGTCCTTTGAGGGCGCTCATCGCGCCAACATAGCTCGGTTGGTCTCTGATTAGCGAATAGACCCGTGGACTGACCCTGGAGAGTAGAACTCCACGCTTCGCTACGGTGTCGGTCGCTTTAATCTCCTCTAGGTACGCTTCGAAGCAGGCCAGCCGGAGTTCAAAAGCGTTTCCAGCTTCAGGCGTATGCGGATTGAGGCCTAACTTGTCGGGTCTCAGTGCATGTTCCGTGCTTTAAAATGTACAGCGAATAAAATTGAAGCACCTTCACTAACTCCAAAAGACTGAAGTTGGGTAAAATACTGAAAGGCTTTTATTCGCTGTACAATCCAACCTCCATGCTCAGTATCTGCCCCCGGACTGAGGGGAAGGAGCAAGGCGAAATCACCTTTATACAGGAATCTGTGGGAGGAGCCACAGGGCCAGTCAGCAGAGGGGCGTCTCCAGACAGTTAACCCAGTTACAACATATATATGGTTTACCACAGTCACTAATGATCACTGGCTCCATCTTGTCAATTTTTGGTAATGCCCCTGCATCAGAGCTGGAAAAAGTGGGAAGTCATGCTGGTTTAAGCTGCAGTGATACGTGGAAAGGGAATGTCTGTAACTGGGTAAAGAGTGAGGTTATCTGGGTAACAAGATTGCTTTCAGTTTTGTCTGGGGAATCGATGAATGAGTAGAGAGAGAAAAAGAACAAAAGAACATGCTGGAACTGTGTGATGCAGCACACAGGAGTTACTGGAAATCTGAAACAAAGGTGAATATTGGAAATACCCAGCAGGTCTGGCAGTACATGGAATTGTTTTATGTTGCCCATCGTTGGATCAGTGTAGACAGCCAAAGACAAAGATCAGGGAAGGAGTGATACGGGATTGGTCCTGTAAAGGAAGTGGGACTGGTTTAGAATCAGTAAAAGTGGTCAGAAATTTGACCTGGTCCGTGTTGATACCGATGAAGAGGTTGGTTATAACACGCACATCATCAGTTGTGCAGACATGGTATGTTGAGTTACAAGTATTTCTGTCTCAGTATCATCTCAATCATGTTAACGTAGGGAGGATGACTGGAGTGGGCCAGGACATTTACCTGTCCATCAGCAATATTCACTTATGGTCACACCAGCCTGACATTGTTGATCATTGCCCGTCTCCAGTTGTGAGCAAGTTAGTGTTCACAGATATTTGGAGATTCTCATCCAAACCCACTCTGTCTGTTCATATCAATTGAATGAAGTCTAGTTCCATCTGAACTGTACCTCTGGACTCCTGAGGGATATTTAATGCACAACCGTTACCAATACAACACAGGACCGAACAGCACAGGAACAGGCCATTCGGCCCACAATGTTGTGTTAAACCAGCTAAAAAAAATCAAAACCATCCAAACACCAATTCCTCCTACCTCCATCTTCCTTACATCCATGTACCTATCCAAATGTCTCTTAAAGGCCTCTAATATATGTATGTGTGCCTCAACCACCATACCAGGCAGCCATGACCCTCGAAGTAAAAAACTTACCCCTCACATCCCCCTTGAATCAACCCCCCCCCACCTCAATACTGGCATTAGACATTTCAACCTAGGAAACAGATACTCTCTGTCACCCTATCGATATCTCTCATAATCTTGTAAGCCTTCATCAGATCTCCCCTCGGCTTCTGACGCTCCAGAGAAAACAACCCAAATTTATCCAGCCTCTCGTGATAGCACACTCCCTCTAAACCAGGCAGCATCATGGTAAACTTCTTCTGCATCCTCTCCAAAGCCTCAACATCCCTCCTATACTGGGGCGACCAGAACTGCAGGCAATAGTCCAGATGTGGCCCAACCAGAGTTTTATAAGCTTCGAGCAATCAAAGTCTGGTAGACAATACATTTCCATAGTCATAGTCATAGTCATAGTCATACTTTATTGATCCCGGGGGAAATTGGTTTTTGTTACAGTTGCACCATAAATAATTAAATAGTAGTAAAACCACAAATAGTTAAATAGTAATATGTAAATTATGCCAGGAAATAAGTCCAGGACCAGCCTATCGGCTCCAAGGGAGGAGTTGTAAAGTTTGATGGCCACAGGCACGAATGACTTCCTATGACGCTTTGTGTTGCATCTCGGTGGAATCAGTCTCTGGCTGAATGTACTCCTGTGCCCAACCAGTACATTACGTAGTGGATGGGAGACATTGTCCAAGATGGCATGCAACTTGGACAGCATCCTCTTTTCAGACACCACCGTCAGAGAGTCCAGTTCCATCCCCACAACATCACTGACCTTACCAATTAGTTTGTTGATTCTGTTGGTGTCTGCAGCCGTCAGCCTGCTGCCCCAGCACACAACAGCAAACATAATCGCACTGGCCACCACAGACTCATAGAACATCCTCAGCTTTGTCCGACAGATGTTAAAGGACCTCAGTCTCCTCAGGAAATAGAGACGGCTCTGACCCTTCTTGTAGACAGCCTCAGTGTTCTTTGACCAGTCCAGTTTATTGTCAATTCGTATCTCCAGGTATTTGTAATCCTCCACCATGTCCACACTGACCCCCTGGATGGAAACAGGGGTTACCAGTACCTTAGCTCTCCTCAGGTCTACCACCAGCTCCTTAGTCTTTTTCACATTAAGCTGCAGATAATTCTGCTCACATCATGTGACAAAGTTTCCTACCGTAGCCCTGTACTCAGCCTCATCTCCCTTGCTGATGCATCCAACTGTGGCAAAGTCATCAGAAAACTTCCGAAGATGACAGGACTCTGTGCAGTAGTTGAAGTCCGAGGTGTAAATGGTGAAGAGAAAAGGAGACAAGACAGTCCCCTGTGGAGCCCCAGTGCTGCTGATCACTCTGTCGGACACACAGTGTTGCAAGCACACGTACTGTGGTCTGCCAGTCAGGTAATCAAGAATCCATGACACCAGGAAAGCATCCACCTGCATCGCTGTCAGCTTCTCCCCCAGCAGAGCAGGGCGGATGATGTTGAATGCACTGGAGAAGTCAAAAAAGATGACCCTCACAGTGCTCGCTGGCTTGTCCAGGTGGGCGTAGACACGGTTCAGCAGGTAGACGATGGCATCCTGAACTCCTAGTTGGGGCTGGTAGGTGAACTGGAGGGGATCTAAGTGTGGCCTGACCATAGGCCGGAGCCACTCCAGAACAAGTCTCTCCAGGGTCTTCATGATGTGGGAGGTCAATGCCACCGGTCTGTAGTCATTGAGGCCGCTGGGCGCGACATCTTCGGCACAGGGACGAGGCAGGACGTCTTCCAGACCACAGGAACCTTTCTACCCAAATGTGCAGTCTTGTCCACTGCAACAGATGATCTGATTTGATTAAATTGTCCTCACTGCACCACCCGAGGCTAAACTTCATATCCAATAACTCTCCCAGCCGGCATCCCAGGCCACTGGAGATGCCTCACACCCAGCAATGTGTGGAGGCTGATGAGACTGCGGTAAAGAGCTGGGCCCTGAGTCCCAGTCTCCGGCACGCAATGTGCCAGCATCCGAAACATGGACACCATTCTCAATGTGTCATGCATTGGAAGGTAAACACAAAATACTCTGCAGATGCTCGGGTCAAAGCAACACTCAACATGCTGGAGGAACTCAGCAGGTTGGGCAGCATCCGTGGAAACGATGAGTCGACGTTTCGGGCCGGAACCCTTCGTGAGGACTGAAGAGGGAAGGGGCCGAGGCCCTATAGAGAAGGTGGGGGGAAGGTGGGAAGGAGAAGGCTGGTAGGTGCCTGGTGAAAAACCAGTAAGGGGAAAGATAAAGGGGTGGGGGAGAGGAAGCAGGGAGGTGATAGGCAGGAAAGATGAAGAAGGAATAGGGTAGTGCCGAGGTAGGGTGTGGCCCCCGGCACATCCACACGGGCCTCCCCAGCGGGACAGCAGGTCCAGGCCAATGATGCAGGAATCCCGGATATCGGCTAGCCACACCTCGTACTCTGTTCTCCCCACTGCGATACGCAGCCGCCTCTTCCCTCTCATCGCCACACAGTCACAGTGACCACATGGCCCGCGTCGCCACACTGGTATCAGAGATCGCTCCATGGAACGCGGTGGGGCCAGCGCGGTGCTGGTTGAACGTGACTATCGAGCTCCTCCTCGTCAGTTTCCTCCTCTGCCTCGGTGACACAAGCCCAGGCTGGCGGTGTACATGGTGACACTGGAACGCCTTCGAGGACTGAAACTGCTTCTGCCCTCTCCACCTCTGCCAACGCCTCGGCCAGCGATGACGGTGATGTCAGCTGAAAGTGCTGTCTAAGGCTCCGACAAAGGCGTGGAGGGCAAGCTCTTCCTGGGTTGTGGGAGGGAACTGGGGGCAGCAATGCCGAGCACAGCGGCGGAGATCTGTCACAAACGGTCCCAGGCTTTCTCCCAACCAATGCCACCTACTGCCCAGTTCTTCCCTCATTTCTTCCTCCAGAGGCCTATGCTGGAAACGATCGGTTGAGGAGGGCCCTGTCGTCAGGCTGCTCAGCCAGCGTTAGGTCGAGGAAGGCCCGTAGGAATCCCCCATCAGTGCTAGGGCAAGGAGCACCACCGTCTCAGTGGGGCTCCACCGTTGTGTGGTGCGGCCAGTTACACTTGTGCCAGGAAAGGCTCCAGGCGGCTGGAATCATTGTATCCATAGAGATTCTGGGTGGACATTGTGACGTTAATTACTGGGGCTGTTGGTCCTCCTCTTTCTCCTGCGGCGTTGGTGGTGTCTGCTGCATTGCCCGTACTCCCATGGCTGCGGCTTCTTGGGTTCCCTGGCTCGGGCCGCCGGGGAGACGGGTGATGCACTCACCGTGTACTCAGGGTCGGGGAGCCTGTCCACACTTGCCCCATCGGGTTTCCTTGAAAGGTACGATGCTCGGTTCCTAGGTTCTCCCTGCAGGTTGGTGTCCCATGTTCAGGAGCCCGGCCCCGTGGTACGGGTGAGGCTCACTGCTCGGTCCCTTGGTCCCTTCACTGACTCCCTGGGTTTATGGCACTCCATCTGACATTGTAGCTCTTCAGTTAAACCATCAATTTCTAACCCCACTCCTGACACCAGTGTGGTGAGCATTCAGTCGATGGTGACAGATGAGAAAAGCTCGTTTATCTCAACTGTTGTTTTTATTTCAACAAGCACAATAACAGACAGAGTGCAACAGCTCGGTGAGAACTAACTCAGTCACATACGGACGGGGAGGTGATTATCACACACCTCGGTTACATTCAGGGTGACACACAAACACACAAGTGAACAACTGTGTAAACCGAGCTAAAATGTAACAGTAAATGAACTTGATCATCTCACCATAATTTTACTGAACACACAAACCACATACACATTTTAAAACAGGAACAATAAGTAGCACCAGTGGGTGAAAATTAACCATCATGTTTGGGCCCCACTGGGAGCTTTTGAGACCCCTGACCATGTTAATGTGGAGCTGGTTTGTCCTCTTCCCCCCTCCCGTAGTTTCACACACCTCCCTACCTTGGAGGAACATACCACCAGGTGGCCAAAGGTCATTCCTCTCGCTTCGACGATGGCCACCCTCCTTTACCCTCTGTATCCCCATGACTGTCACCACCCACAGCTCCAATCTGCTAATTAAATTTGCTGACAACACTATACTGATTGGCCTAATCCCAAATAATAATGACAAATTGGTGGCCTGCGGTAGAAGGAGATGAGTTATACAGTTCTCATTAAGTGCATGTGCAGCTCAACTCCTCGAGTGATTATGCAGAAAGTTTGAAGTTAATAACTCATCTCCTTCCACCTCAGACCACGAACTTATCAATCACCTCTGCTGTGGACCACTTTCTGGAGGTCTAAGACGCCGACTTCTACAAAGAAGGGATCCGTATGCTCCATGACTGCTGGACTAAGTGTGTAAATGTAGGAGGGGACTATGTGGAAAAATAAATGTGCCAGGTTTTCTAAAATTGACTCTTTCTACCTTAGGCCACGAACTTATCAATCACCCCTCGTATATTGACTAACCTGTTGCACAGAACATTTATTATAAATTACTATAATTGCATTGCACATTGGAACGGAGATGTAACATAAAGATTTTTTTACTCCTCCCGTGTTTGAAGTATGGAAGTCGTAAAGTCAATTTAATTCAAGTCACAGACGTGGTTTGGGCTTTCATTACTGCCTTGGTTGCTCGGTTTGGCACCCGTCTGATATTTCCTCTGACTGTGGTCCCCAATCCACACCAGACCCCTCGTGTTAGGCTCCATCACAGCATGATGTGATATCCTCAGTCCAATGTGAGTGGTTTCACTGCTCCTTAAAGGCTTCCCTGACAGATGAGAGATGGTATGTTCATCACCCATGGGTGCTGCTGGGGTTCATTGCTCCAAAGGAGGACCTGCAGTTGTCAGTAACTGAGCTGGTTTCTGGGCAGTTGTTACGAGGGCTGGGTGATTTTATTTCTGATGCCATGACCGCCCGGTCGGCTTATCAGCCGTGTTCCACCCTCCTTTGCACCAATTCCTCCCTCCCATCGTGACATACAGCATTCTTGGGTTCCTGTTGACCTACACACCATCTCGTTCATTTTTCTCCACCATGATAGACACCAATATCCCCTTGGACACGTCTACGATGGCCCATTCTGAGTATTGGACTGGTGAGAAAAGATGTTTACCATAGGTACCATAGAAACTATAGCACGGAAACAGGCCGAACCATTTTCTGCCTAGTCCCACTGACCTGCACACAGACCATATCCCTCCATTAACCTCCCATCCATGTATCTGTCCAATTTATTCTTAAATGTTAAAAAAGAACCCGCATTTACCACCTCGTCTGGCAGCTCATTCCATACTCCCACCACTCTCTGTGTGAAGAAGCCCCCCCTAATGTTCCCTTTCAACTTTTCCCCCCTCACCCTTAACCCATGTCCTCTGGTGTTTTTCTCCCCTTGCCTCAGTGGAAAAAGCCTGCTTGCATTCACTCTATCTATACCTATCATAATTTTATATACCTCTATCAAATCTCCCCTCATTCTTCTACGCTCCAGGGAATAAAGTCCTAACCTATTCAACCTTTCTCTGTAACTGAGTTTCTCACGTCCCAGCAACATCCTTGTAAACCTTCTCTGCACTCTTTCAACCTTATTTATATCCTTCCTGTAATTTGGTGACCAAAAGTGAACACAATACTCCAGATTCGGCCTCACCAATGCCTTATACAACCTCATCATAACATTACAGCTCTGATACTCAATACTTTGATTAATAAAGGCCAATGTACCAAAAGCTCTCTTTACCACCCTATCTACCTGTGACGCTACTTTTAGGGAATTTTGTATCTGTATTCCCAGATCCCTCTGTTCCACTGCACTCCTCAGTGCCTTACCATTAACCCTGTATGTTCTACCTTGGTTTGTCCTTCCAACGTGCAATACCTCACACTTGTCTGTATTAAACTCCACCTGCCATTTTTCAGCCCATTTTTCCAGCTGGTCCAAGTCCCTCTGCAGGCTCTGAAAACCTTTCTCACTGTCTACTACAACTCCAATCTTTATATCATCAGAAAATTTGCTGAACCAATTTACCACATTATCATCCAGATCACTGATATAGATGACAAATAACAATGGACCCAGCACTGATCCCTGTGGCACAACACTGGTCACAGGCCTCCACTCGGAGATGCAATTCTCTCCTACCACTCTTTGGCTTCTTCCATTGAGCCAATGTCTAATCCAATTTCCCACCTCTCCATGTGTACCTAGTGACTGAATTTTCCTAACTAACCTCCCATGCGGGACCTTGTCAAAGGCCTTACTGAAATCCATGTAGGCAATATCCACTGCCTTCCCTTCATCCACTTTCCTGGTAACCTCCTCGAAAAACTCCAATAGATTGGTCAAACGTGACCTACCACGCACAAAGCCATGTTGACTCTCCCTGATAAGTCCCTGTCTATCCAAATGCTTGTAGATTCTGTCTCTTAGTACTCCCTCTAATAACTTACCTACTACCGACATTAAACTTACTGGCCTATAATTTCCCGGGTTACTTTTTGATCCTTTTTTAAACAACGGAACAACATGAGCCACTCTCCAATCCTCCGGCACCTCACTTGTAGACAGCGACATTTTAAATATTTCTGCCAGGCCCCTGCAATTTCAACACTAGTCTCCTTCAAGGTTCGAGGGAACACTCTGTCAGGTTCCGGGGATTTATCCATTTTAATTTTCCTCAAGACAGCAAGCACCTCCTCCTTTTCAATCTGTACAGTTTACATGATCTCACTACTTGTTTCCCTTAATTCCATAGACTGCATGCCAGTTTCCTTAGTAAACACAGACGCAAAAAACCTATTTAAGATCTCCCCTATTTCCTTTGGTTCCACACATAAACGACCACACTGATCTTCAAGAGGACCAATTTTATCCCTTACAATCCTTTTGCTCTTAATATATTTGTAAATGCTCTTTGGATTATCCTTCACTTTGACTGCCAAGTCAACTTCATGTCTTCTTTTAGCCCTCCTGATTTCTTTCTTAGTAATTTCTTGCACTACTTATACTCCTCAAGCACCTTATTTACTCTGTGCTTCCTATACATGTCATACAACTCCCTCTTCTCCTTTATCAGAGTTGCAATATCCCTTGAGAACCAAGGTTCCTTATTCCAGGTAGGAGGAGAAATCTAAATGTAGTTCAGTAGATCACCTTAAACCATCCCACCAGGAGTTGAGGGATTCCACTACCATACACCCTGCATCATGACATGAACATAAATGTATGAACATACCTCTGGACAAGCCAGTGTCATCGACTCTTACTCCACCCATGGAACGTAGGATCCGAGCCGGGTGGCTCGTTTGAGCTCCAGACAGGCTCACAATGCCGGTTTTGGGGAATTCCGGTGGGTGGGGTGCTGTGTCGGGTAAAGTAAAGGGTGAAAACATTGGCATAATTCACAACCACCCACATTGAGTTGGGGTTCACGTTAAGAGGCTGGTCTGACGTGATGACATAATGACATGAAGTATGTCCTGTGTTTGGTTGACAAGAAAGGAGATGTTACAGTTTCCTCAAACATAAAACTCCTCTGCTGTTTTATTTACAAAAACCTACAGTAAAATGACCACTGAGACCACTCAAGCAGCTAAGAGAAGAAAGACACGTATGGAATGGTTATCGGAAGTAAACTCTTCATATCACATTTACCATTCACAATTCTATCTCCTTTACCATAGCATTGGAGAGGGATAGGAACAGACAAGTTAGGGAAACTCTTAACTGGAGTAAGGGGAAATATGATGCTATCAGGCAGGAACATGGAAGCATAAGTTGGAAACAGATATTCTCAGGGAAATGGAAGGAAGAAATATGGCAAATGTTCAGGGGATATTTGCATGGGTTTCTGCATAGGTGCGTTCCAATGAGACAGGGAAATGATGTCAGGGTACAGGAAGCATGGTGTATAAAGGCTGTTGTAAATCTAGTCAAGAAGAAAAGAAGAGTTTACGAAAGTTCAAAAAACTCGGTAATGATAGAGATCTAGAAGATTATAAGGCTAGCAGGAATGAGCTTAAGGATGAAATTAGGGGAGCCAGAAGGGGCCATGAGAAAGCCTTGGTGGAGAGGATTAAGGAAAACCCCAAGGCCTTCTACAAGTATATGAAGAACAAGAGGATAAGGTGTGAGAGAATACTACCAATCAAGTATGGATCCGGAGGAGACAGTAGAGGTACTTAATGAATACTTTACTTCAGTATTCACTATGGAAAAGGATCTTGTTGGTTGTAGGGATGATTTGCAGCAGACTGAAAAGCTTGAGCATGTAGATATTAAGAAAGAGGATGAGCTGGAGATTTTGGAAAGCATCAAGTTGGATAAGTCACCGGGACTGGACGGGATGTACCCCAGGATACTGTGGGAAGTGAGGGAGGAGATTGCTGAGCCTCTGGCGATAATCTTTGCATCATCAATGGGGGCGGGAGAGATTCCGGAGGACTGGAGGATTGCGGATGTTGTTCCCATATTCAAGAAATGGATTAGAGATAGCCCAGGAAATTATAGACCACTGAGTCTTACTTCAGTGGTTGGTAAGTTGATGGAGAAGATCCTGAGAGGCAGAATTTATGAACATTTGGAGAGCTATAATATGATTAGGAATAGTCAGCTTGGTTTTGTCAAAGGCAGGTCGTGCCTTAGGAGCCTAATTGCATTTCTTGAGGATGTAACGAAACACATTGATGAAATATGCAGTGTATAAGGATTTCAGCAAGACATCTGATAAGGTACCCCATGCAAGGCTCATTGAGAAAGTAAGGAGGCATGGGATACAAGTGGACACTGCTTTGCCCACAGTGAACTAGCTTGCCCACAGAAGGCAAAGAGTGGGTTTAGATGGGTCATATTCTGCATGGAGGTCAGTGACCAGTGGTGTGCCTCAAGGATCTGTTCTGGGACCCCTACTCTTCGTGATTTTTATCAATGACCAAGATGAGGAAGTGGAGGGATGGGTTAGTAAATTTGCTGATGTGGATAGTGTGGAGGGCTGTCAGAGGTTACAGCAAGACATTGATAGGATGCAAAACTGGGCTGAGAAGTGGCAGATGGAGTTCAACCCAGATAAGTGTGAGGTGGTTCATTTTGGTAGGTCAAATACGATGGCAGAATATAGTATTAATGGCAAGACTCTTGGCAGTGTGGAGGATCAGAGGGATCTTGGGGTCCGAGTCCATAGGACACTCAAAGCTGCTACGCAGGTTGACTCTGTGGCTAAGAAAGCATACGGTGCACTGGCTTTCATCAACCATGGGATTGAGTTTAGCAGCCAAGTGGTAATGTTGCAGCTATATAGGACCCTGGTCCTGACCACTTGGAATACTGTACTGAGTTCTGCTTGCCTCACTACAGGACGGATGTGGAAACCATAGAAATGGTGCAGAGGACATTTATAACGATGTTGCCTTGATTGGGGAGCATGCCTTATGAGAATAGGTTGAGTGAACTTGGCCTTTCGTTCTCGGAGCAATGAAGGATGAGAACTGACCTGATACAGGAGTATAAGATGATGAGAGGCATTGATCGTGTGGATAGTCAGAGGCTTTTTCCCAGGGCTGAAATGGCTACCACGAGAGGGCAAGCTTTTACGGTGCTTAGAAGTAGGTAGAGAGGAGATGTCAGGGGTAAGTTTTTTACGCCGAGAGTGGTGAGTGCGTGCAATGGCCTGACAGCTGCGGTCGTGGAGACGGAAATGATAGGGTCTTTTAAAAGACTCCTGGACAGGAACATGGGGCTTGGCAAAATAAAGGATATAGGTCAACCTAGGTAGTTCTAAGGTAAGGACATGTTTGGCACAGTTATGTGGGCCGAAGGGCCTGTATTGTGCTGTAGGTTTTCTACGTTTCTATGTCTCTATTTCAGTCAAGCTGCCGGAGGAAGTGGTAGAGGTGTGTACCATCACATTTAAATGACAGTTGGACTGGAACATGGTTTGGAAAGATTAGAGGGATGTGGTCCGAATGCAGGCAAATGGGACGAGCTTGGACAGACATCTGGGTTTGCATGGACCATTTGGATCTGAGGGCTTGTTTGTGCGTGGGATGACGCTCTGACCCCAATCTGCCATCTCTTGTGTCTCCAGTAATACAGGGTCTTCAAGTATCAGCATTGTCTCAGCCTCAGTGTCATGGTCAAGAGACAGTGAGGGGTGGGAGTGCCCACAGGAAATGTTGGGGACATGGGCACAAAATATCCAAATCTGCATTAAAATGGACGCCTACCCTTCCTGCAACAGGCCTCAGGCTTCTTTCTTTATTTCCAGTATTTGGTTTTGGGATTGGGATAAGTTTAATATTCTTCCATGTACCGAGATCCAGTGAAAAGCTTGTCTTGCATTTTGTTCAGACAGATTACACAGTGCTTTGAGGTACAAGAAGGTAAAACAATAACAGAAGGCAGGATAAAGTGTATCAGGCCCAGAGAGAGTGCAGTGCAGGTAAACAATAAAGTACAAGATCATAATGAGGTAGATTGTGATGTCATCAGTGCATCTTATGGTATGGGGGGGGGGTGGTTTCCATGACGATCTGAGCCATTTCCACAACACTCGTGCATTTTCTTGTCGTCACGCACAAGGTCATAATGCGGTCGATTGTGATGTCATCAGTGCATCTTATGGTACGGGGGGGTGGTTTCCATGACGATCTGAGCCATTTCCACAACACTCGTGCATTTTCTTGTCGTCACGCACAAGGTCATAATGAGGCAGATTGTGATGTCATCAGTGCATCTTATTTTTCTTGGGGACTGTTAAATATTTTGATAACTGCCGGACGGGAGTTGTCCACTACACAGTCCAAGGTCTGTGCTCGTCTCTGTTGAAGAGGGGAGTACCTTCTTACTTTGTGTCTACAGTATTGTTTGAAATTCTATTGTTTTCCCATGGAACATCCTAATGAACCGCTGTAAACTTTCAGCACTGCTGCTCCTCGGCCTGTCGGCTGGTGGGGCTGCAGTTGCCTTCAGCCTGTGGGCCCGCAGGAAGAATGCCAGGAAGGGCCCTCTCAGAGGGGAAGCTGAACTGGGAGCAGAGGCGGCCCAGCAGGAAGTTTGGGGAACGGTGCCCAGTGTTGAGCAAGTGGAGCCTGAAAGCGGGAGATGCTCTGGTCTCGCAGTCATACTCGAGACAGATCTGGAGTATGGAAGCTCAGATCCAGAGTTTAGTGAGTCGGAAGATGAAATGGGAGATCTGTGTCCAGGTGAGAATAATCTGTATTTACAGGCAGGTTATTCAGAGCTCAGCACTGGGAATCTGAATATAGAAACAGGGAGCCAGAATATGGCTGATAATATGGAAGAAAGGGACAAAGGAAAGCAGCATGGAATTAGTCCTCAAGAACAGCCAGGTGGAAAGCCAGGTCCCGAGTCAGCCCTCAGGAATTTTCTTCCAGATGTGGCCAGCCCAACAATGACCCAAGTGGGTGAAAATAAGGATACCGGTGATAAGAACATGATAAATGAAAACCACAATGAAGGAATGGTTGCAGAGGAGAAAGTGGAAAATGAAAACAAAGACAATGTAATTGTCAAAGAAGAGAAAGTGAGATGTGACAGTGAGGATCAAGAAGTGGGTGGCGAAGAACAAGTGAAGAACGATGAAGAGAGCCCAGATTGTGGAACAGGTGACGCTCCAATGGTGCTGATGGGAGAGAGAAGAGTGCCGTTGAGCAGAAGTCTTGAATCTGTAGGAGAAAAGCCGATATTTGAACAAAGAAGGTCCATGGAGGTGAGATCGGTGGAGCACAGGAAGAAACTGAACAAGAGAGGAGATCCACCAAGAGGTCAAAAATTCAATACAGATTGGCAGAGATGTGGACAGCCAGAACGCAGAGATGAGGAAGTGGATTTCACAATTTATAAACCGGTGGCTGAAGATATGACACTACGATCAAAATTCGGGAAAGAGGAGTCGGTAGCTGTCACAAACGACACAAAAGTTTCGAATCCAAATTCTTTCATTAAAGCTGAAGGTAAAAGTTATCATATAAGTGTGTGTGTGTGTGTGTGTGTGTGTGTGTGTGTGTGTGTGTGTGTGTGTGTGTGTGTGTGTGTGTGTGTGTGTGTGTGTGTGTGTGTGTGTGTGTGTGTGTGTGTGTGTGTGTGTGTGTGTGTGTGTGTGTGTGTGTGTGTGTGTGTGTGTGTGTGTGAGTGTGTGTGTGTGAGAAAGAGAGACAGAGATAGAGAGAGTTTAAGAGAATAAATATAAATGCATAATTGCTGTATCAAGTTTTTATATAAAATAGTGTATTTTCTTGGTCATCTGCTGCTGTCACCCATCCACTTTAAGGTTCGATGTGTTGTGCATTCAATGTCTTGTTCTACACACCACTGTTGTAACACATGGTTATTATTGTTACTGGTGTCTTCCTCTCAGCTTGAACTAGTCTGGCTATTCTCCACTGACCCTTTTATTTAACAAGGTGTTTTTGCACACACAACTGCCACTCACTGGATGATTTTGTTTTATTTTGCACCATTTTCTGAAATCTCAAGAATCAGAATGAGAATCAGGTTTATTATCACCAGCATGTGACGTGAAATTTATTAACTTAGCAGCAGCAGTTCAATGCAATACATAATCTAGCAGCGAAAAGAAATAATTATAAATAAAATTTTAAAATAGTAATACATAAGCAAATCAATTACTGTATATGTATATTGAATAGATTTTTATAAAGTGCAAAAACAGAAATACTCCTCATAAAGTATAGCCGCTGTCTTGCCTTTTTTATAACTGCATCGATATGTTGGGACCAGGTTAGATCCTCAGAGATCTTGAAACTGCTCATCTCTCTGCTTCTGATCCCTCTATGAGGATTGGTATGGAGCCTAACCCTACCTCTTACCCTTCCTGAAGTCCACAATCAGCTCTTTCGTCTTACTAATGTTGAGTACCAGGTTGTTGCTGCGGCAGCATTCCACTATGTGGCATATCTCGTTCCTGTACGTCCTCTCGTCAACCCCTGAGATTCTACCAACAATGGTTGTGTCATCAGCAAATTTATAGATGGTATTTGAGCTATGCCTAGCCACACAGTCATGTGTACATAGAGAGTAGAGCAGTGGGCTAAGCACACACCCCTGAGGTGCACCAGTGTTGATTGCCAGCGAGAAGGATATGTTATCACCAATCTGCACAGATTGTGGTCTTCTGGTTAGGAGGTCGAGGATCCAACTACAGATGGAGGTACAGAGACTGTTGTGCTTAAAATTTCCTGGAGATCATTAGTTTCTGAAAAACAGAAAGCACTCCACATGGCACCAACAATCATTCTGTGGTCAAAGTTACTTAGATCACATTTCTTCCCCATTCTAATATTTGGTCTGAACAACAACTGAACTTTTTGAACATGTCTGTGTGCTTTTATGCATTGAATTGCTGCCAAATAAATGGCCGTTTTGCATAATCTTTCTTTTTTGCTCCCACTCACTTGCCCTCCTCCCTTTTTGAACTCTCTAAAAGAAGTAATCTGAGCCAGCCTTTTAAAGTTTAGCTTTATCTATCACACATTCAGTGAAATTATGGAATTATGATGTAGTGGCCATTACAGAGACTTCGCTGGCACCAGGGCAAGAATGGATTCTCAATATTCCTGGATTTCAGTGCTTTAAAAGGGATCGGGGGGAGGGGAGAAGGGGTGGCATTGCTGGTCAGGGATACTATTGCTAGTAGGCATAGGACAATTCATTTGGAGTGCAGGACATCTCAAAGAGAATAGGATAACAACCCCCGTCCACAAAAGAAGCTTCAATGTTTGATAATTCCTGCTCCTATTTACTAGCCAATACCTCCTGCTAAATATTGTGTGTCTGAGGTCTATGAAGGTATGGTGCTTCCTATGGTTGAATTGTGTTCTAATTATATTTCAGTTCTCACACAAAGAATAGCTACTCTTGTATGAAAATCTGAGAAAACAAACTTCTTGGAGAATTGTCTCAGAGAAGCATATACGTAGTAGAAGAAAATATAGTGGTAGTAGTGCTATGGGTTCTGATCTGGATCAGGAACTTTCAGTGAGTGGACTTGGTATTGGGAGTTTTTATTTGGAGTCTCCCCAGCAGTTAGGTGAGAGAAGTTATTGGACGCAAGAAGAGTGGAAAGTTAACCAAGGGACTAAAATAGCAGCATTATAATACCACTGTTCCAATTTGAGACAAAATATTAATGCAAGAACAAACTTGGAAAGAAAAACTAAGAAGGAAAGGGCTGAGAGTGAACTGATAGTCCTTAGAGATTATTTAAAAACACCGAATAGCTCAGTAGATTAAATGTTATTTAAATAACATAATTAAATATTCATTGTAATGCTTTGCTGTCACTGATTCACTTGTGCATTATACCTCATATTATTACCAATATTTTGTTCAACACTACATTTTACCTTTTTTTCCAACACAATTTCTTTGATATTCACATTCAAAAATGTATTCACACACAGAGAGTGGTGGGTGGGTGGAATGCACTGCTGGCAACAATGGTGGAGGCGGATACAATAGGATCTTTTAAGAGACTCTTGGATAGGTACATGGAGTTAAGAAAAATAGAGGGCTACATCATAGGGTAATTCTAGGCAGTTTCTAGAGTAAGTTACTTGGTTGGCACTACATTGTGGGCCAAAGTGCCTGTAATGCGCTATGGATTTCTATGTTCTATGTTCTATGTTCTACAGCTACAGAAAGGGTGGGTAATGTAGCAGGATCCTCTTTTGAGTCAGTATGGGTGGAAGTCAGGAACAGGAAGGGAGCAGTTACTCTATTGGGGGTATTCTATAGGCCCCCTGGTAGCAGCAGAGATACAGAGGGGCAGATTGGGAGGCAGATTTTGGAAAAGTACAAAAATAACCGGGTTGTTATCACGGGTGACTTTAACTTCCCCAATATTGATTGGCACCTGATTAGTTCCAAGGGTTTAGATGGGGCAGAGTTTGTTAAGTGTGTCCAGGATGGATTCCTGTCACAGTATGTGGACAGGCCTACCAGGGGGAATGTCATACTAGTTCTAGTACAAGGTAATGAACTGGCCCAGGTCACAGATCTCTCAGTGGGTGAGCATCTGAGGGACAGTGACCGTTAGCATTATCAAGGAAAAGGATATAATCAGAGAGGACAGGAACATTTTTAATTGGGGAAGGGCAAATTATGAGGCTATAAGGCTAGAACTTGCGGGTGTGAATTGGGATGATGTTTTGCAAGGAAATGTTCTATGGACATGTGGTCGATGGTTAGAGATCTCTTGCAGGATGTTAGGGATAAATTTGTCCCGGTGAGGAAGATAAAGAATGATAGGGTGAAGGAACCATGGGTGACAAGTGAGGTGGAAAATCTAGTCAGGTGGAAGAAGGCAGCATACATGAGGTTTAGGAAGCAAGGATCAAATGGGTCTATTGAGGAATATAGGGAAGCAAGAAAGGAGCTTATCCTATGTCAATGACTTAATTGAGGCACATGATTTTCGTTCTGGGCTGCATTGAAATACCTCTGAAAACCAAGGATTCTCTGCTGGACTGTTCCCTTCCCCTCCCTTCCATATCCCCGACGGTTACCTCGCCTGCAACTGAAAGTGTTGGCACGCATCCATCACCAACATTGCATGCCCACAGCTCACTGCCCTGAAGCCGAACATACTTGGAACTTGGCAGGAAACTGGAGAACCCAAAGGAAACCCACACAGCCACAGGGAGAACGAAGAAGCACCATACTGACAGCTGTGGGAATCGTACCCTGATCCGTAATTGCTGGGGCTGTCAAGTGATTGTGTAAACCGCTACGCTCCTGCAGAGGGATTGGTTTCTTCCACTGACCTGACTGGTACTCTTCAAGGAATTGGTTCTTGTTTCCTTGTTTATTGAGACCATGTCAATGATTCCAGCAATAAATACAGTGATGAGCACAAAACAGCAGAGTGGAATCAAGAATCCTGAGTCACGGTGAAACGCTGGATAAAGACAGATGTAAAGACGAGCTGTATGTCTGCATCTATCCCAACTTGGACAGTCTGGGACTTTACTCCTTGGACTGTAGCAAACTGAAGGGTGACCTTATAGAGGTGTATAAAATCATGAGGGGCACAGATGGGGTGAATGTACTCAGTCTTTTTCCAAGCAGTGGTGGATCAAGAACTGGAGAGTACATATTTCAGGTGAAAGGGAAGAGATTTAATGGTTAATTTAAGATTCATTTTGCAAAGTTTAAAGTTCACAGTAAATTTATTATCAAAATCCATACATTCCAGCTTGAGAATCATTTTCTTGCAGGCATTCACAGTAGAACTAATAATAGTGTAGGGCTCCCGAGGTGTGGTCGACAGCTCGACCCAGAATTCCTATCAGCCAGCGTTCTTGTTTTTAAGATATGTCCATGGTGTGTGTGTTCAGTAAAATTATGGTGAGATGTCCAAGTTCATGTATTGTTACATTTTAGCTGGGGTTACACAGTTGTTCACTTGTGTGTTTGTGTGTCACCCTGAAATTAACCGAGGTGTGTGATAATCACCTCCCCGTCTGTATGTGACTGAGTTAGTTCTCACCGAGCTGTTGCACTCTGTCCATTATTGTGCCTGTCGCAATAAAAACAGCATCTGAGATAAACGAGCTTCTCTCGTCTGCCATTGTGAACCGAATGCTCACCACAGTACAATAGAATCAAAGATAATCTACAGAGCCAATAAAACATGTTCACCCCCTCTGGAAGTTTTCACACTTTTTTGTTTTACAATGTTGAATCATAGAGGGTTTAATTTGACTTTTTGACACTGATCACCTTTGGCAGCAATTACAGCCTTGAGTCTGTGTGGACAGATCTCCATCAGCTTTGCATCTGTAGACTGTGATTTCTCCACATTCTTTTTTATCACATGGGGATCGTGAGTAAACAGTGATTTTCAAGTCCAGACACAAATTCTCACGTGGATTGAGGTCTGAGCTCTTACTTAGACCATATGATCATAAGACGTAGGAGAAGAATTATGCCATTTGGCCCATCGACTCTGCTTCGTCAATCATGGCTGATCTTTTTTTCTCTCCTCCTCAACCCCAGTCCCCGTAATCTTTGATGCCATTGTCATTAGACCATAAGATATAGAACCAGAAGTGGGCCATTCAGCCCATCATGTCTGCTCCGCCATTCAATCATGGCTGATCAATTCTTCCAGTCATCCCAACTCCCCTGCATTCTCCCCATTCCCTGTCATGCCCTAGCTAATCAAGAAGCAATCTATCTCTGCCCTAAATGCACCCAATGACTTGACCTCCACAGCAGCTCGTGGCAACAAATTCCACAGACTTACAACCATCTGACATAAGTTATTTCTCCACATCTCTGTTCTTAATGGACATCCTCCAATCCTGAAGTTGTGCCCGCTTGTTCTAGACTCCCCTACCATGGGGAAGATCCTCATCACATCTACTCTGTCTCAGTCTTTCAGCATTTGATAGCTTTCAAGGAGATCCCACTTCATATTACTAAATTTCAGTGAGTACAGACCCAGAGACATCAAACGTTCTTTGTATGATAACCCTTTCAATCTGGGAATTATCCTTGTGAACCTCCCCTGGATTCTCTCCAATGCCAGCACATCTCTTCTAAGATGAGGAGCCCTAAACTGTTCACTATACTCAAGGTGAGGCCTCACCAGTGCCTTATAAATCCACAGCATCACATTCCTGCTCTTGCATTCTAGACCTCTTGAAATGAATGTGAACTTTGCATTTGCTTCCTCATCATCGACTCAACCTGCGTTAAGCTTTGGGGTGTTTTGCACAAGGGCTCCGAAATCCCTTTGTATCTCAGGTGCCTCATGTGTGGCACCTTGTCAAAGGTCTTCTGAAAGTCCAAATATACAACATCCATGACATCCCCTTTATGTATCCTACTTGTCATCTCCTCAAAGAATTCCAACAGCAGGATTTTCCCTTAAACAAACTTTGATGACTTTATCCAATCTTGTCCTCTGTCACCAACTACTCCATCGCCTCAAGTTATAAGGGGGCATTGGGAGTGGACCCAAATGCAAGACACAGACACTGAAGTACTAGGAACAGGACAAGGAACTTGGAATTAGAAGCCTGGGCTAGGACTCCGAGCCAGAGACTGGATAGGGACCCGGAACCTGGGTCTTGACTCGGGATCGGACCCCGGATCTAGGCGCGGACAAGATGTGGCTACAGGACTGGACTTGGAACTCCTGCACAGGACGAGGCTCCTGGACTGGACGAGGGATCCCCAGCACCAGGCTGGGCGAGGTACTCCTGGGCAGGACGTGGAACTCCAGGGCAGGACCTGGCTCTTGGACTAGGCTAGGTTCGGCTCTTGGTCTCGGCTCAGTTAGGCCCTTGGGTACGGGCCGGAACCCTTTACAGGATGCAGGGCTGGGACCCGTTCTAGGACGTAGGGCCGGCATGACTGCCGAGAGTACTTGTCGAGGGAAGTGCCGAGGATACTTGGCGTGGTCACTGCCGAGGATCCTTGATGAAGTGGCAGACGAAAGTTGCAGGCGAGGTAACCGTTGGGGATATGGAAGGGAGGGGAAGGGAACAGTCCAGCAGAGAATCCTTGGTTTTCAGAGGTATTTAAATGCAGCCCAAAACGAAAATCATGTGCCTCAATTAAGGCACCCAATGAAACAAGGGAAAACTGAAAAACCGGGAATAAGGATCGATGAACCAGACCATGAACCGGAATGCAGATTTCACAGACCGGACTATGACACCTCATCCTTAACAATTGACTTTAACATCTTCCCAACCACTGACGTCAGACTCACGGGTCTGTAATTTCCTGTCTGCTGACTTCCTCCTTTCTTAAAGTGTGGAGTGACATTTGGAATTTTCCAGTTCTCTGGCACCATGCCAGAGTCCAGTGATTTTTGAAAGATCATTCCTAATGTCACCACAATCCCTAATGCTACCTCTTTCAGAACCCCAGGGTGCAGTTCATCTGGACTGTGTGACTTGTGCACCTTCAGGTTTTTTAACTTTCTGAGCACCTTCTCTCTTGTAATAGTAACTGCACCCACTTCTCTTCCTTCACACACCACATCAGGCATACTGCTAGTGTCTTCCAGAGTGAAGACTGATACCAGAGTCTGACTACAACTAACTGTTTTCTAAGATGCCTTTAGAGAAGACCTCAGTGATGCTAAAGACCTACACAGGCGAAAAAATGTCCCGCAAGACAAACTAAAAGTGAAGGTAGTCTGTGGAGGCCAAACACAGCAGTTAGAGCTTTATGTATTGAAAAGTGGATGGCCAGCGCTTTCTGAATGTGAATGGTTGAGAAAAATCCAACTAGACTGGCACTCAATCAAAGCTCTCAGTGTGACATCAACAGACAATGGCAACTGTTCACGATGTGGGGATTTCAAGGTGAGCATCAACCCTGTGTTGCGTACTGTGCAGTATCCCCTGCCACAAATAGAAGACATTTTTGCATCTTTGGCAGGCGGGAAGAGGTTGTCAGAGGTTGACTTGTCACAAGCCTATCTGCAGATGGAGATTGAGCAGTCAAGCAGGAAGTTCCTCACAATATCACTCACAGGGACTGTTCCAGTCTGTCACGCCAGCCAAGAGCACACCTGAGTCGATTGCATCCAACAAGACGGTCACATTACAGTCACCGGACTTACCTCTCAGTGATGACCATGTCACTGACAGCAAGGTGACACTGGAAACCGAGAATGTTGTAGCAAACAAGACAGCTACGAAACCCAATGTCACTCCATAGGTCCAGAGGCGCTACCCTGAAAGAAATAGAGAGATACCCAAAAGACTGAAACTTTAGAACTGTTAGTTAGTTAAAAACTGTTATTGTGAAAGCATCTTTATTTGGAATCTGGGTTTCCGAAAGGGAAACTTAATGTTTTGTACATACAGAGCTCTTTGGTTTTGCTGACGTTGAATGAGAAGTTGTTGTTATGGCACCATTCATCTAGATTTTCAATCTCCCTGTAAATTGATTTCCCACCAGCTTTGATTCAGACAACAACAGCGGTGTTGTCAGCAAACTGGAATACAGCATTGGAGCGATCCTTGGCCTCACAGTCATAAGTATAAAGCGAGTAAAGCAGGGGATGAAGCACACCGCCTCGTGGTGCACCTGTGCTGATGGCGATTGTGGAAGGGATGCTGTTGCCATTCTGAACTGACTGGGGTCTATTAGTGAGGAAATTGTGGACCCATTTGCACAAGGAGGTGTTGGAATTTATTGATTAGTTTTGATGCAATGATAGTGTTGAACACTGAGCTGTAGTCAATGAAGAGCATCCTGCTGTGTGCATCTTCCCAGTCCAGATGTTCTCAGGCTGAGTGAAGAGCCAATGAAACAGCATCTGCTGTGACCTGTTGTGATGGTGGGCAGACTGGAGTGGATGCAAGTCACACCTCAGGCAGGAGTTGATATGTTCCAACACCAGATGAAGTATGGTCCACTGAATGATAATCATTGAATCAGGTTACCTCGTTCTTCTTGGACACCAGTTTGACCCATCCCTTCTTGAAGCTGGTGGGTACCTTAGACTGACACAGCAAAAGGTTAAAGATAACAGTAAGTACCAGCCAGCTGATCCACACAGGTCTTTAGTATTCGGCCAAGTACACTGTCTGGACTGGTTGATTTCCCTGGGTTCACCTTCCTGAAGGATGCTTTCACGTCAGTCTCAGAGACTGAAATCATGGGTCATCAGGGGCTGTGGGAGTCCATAATAGTGCCTCTAGTTCATCTGGGAGTGAAATCTCAATAGTTATTAGAGTGAGTTAAACTTTTAGCACAACATTCTCCACCAAAAGGCCCGTACTGTGGTTTAGTGTTCGTTCTCATTTCTTGTAGTTTCATGCCCTTTCCTGCACATTAACATCCTTTCCCTGCCCTAGGCACCTGTTCCCTGGCTTCCTAACTCCCAACCGTTTACCCCTACTTCACTCTCCACTTGCCCGTCCCATTCCACCCTCCCTCCCTCTGCCCCTTCATTACCCTCCCACCCTCCACTTCCCTTCCAGCAACTCTCTGACTGATGTGTCCTCTCTGTTTTCCTCACAAGACTTGTTCGTGGATGAAGGTATTAGAGCCATGCGCAGAGGGAGTCATCTGCTGAAGGTCAGGTCTCCCTCATGGATGAGATTCCGCTTGTACAAGCTGCAGAAGGACTATCAGACAGTGTGGTACAGCTCAGAAAAGATCTGCAAGTGGGCCAGGAACCAAACCTGTGAGTGTTGTGCGAGACTTGGAGGGATGGTGGGATAGGAAGTGCACTTAAAGAAAGTTGAGAAACGTATTTGTCCAAGGGGCCACAATGCCAGTGATTAGACCTTGATTCATCGTACCACACCATGTTGAATCCAGTAGATTTGCTGCCGTTGAATCCAGTAGATTTGCTGCCCCAAGGAAGCTGTGATCTGGAGAAAAGCAGCAGAATAAAGAAAATACAATTTATTTTATTTTATTTTGAGATACAGCACAGTAGAAGCCTTTCCGTCCCAACACCCACCTATTTTACAATAGCCCAATGACTAATTCACCAACTAACCGGTACGACTTTGGACCGTGGAGGAAAGCGCACCACCCAGAGGGAACCCACTTGGTCACAGGGAGTACGTGTAAACCCATTACAGACAGTGTCAGAATTGAAATCTGAACTCCGACGCCCCGAGCTGTAATAGCATCCTGGTAACTGCTACGTGAGAGAGATGCCCATTGATCTCTGTGCTGTCTGTGTGGAGTTTGCACGTTCTCCCTCTGAACGCATGTGTTTGCCCTGGGAGCTTCAGTTTCCTCTGACTATTTAATATTTTTTTTACTGTCACACGTAACGAGATGTAGTGTGAAACCTTGTTTTCTTGATCACTTTACACTAAATTGGACTTTGCATTTTTTTCCTGTTTACAAAATAGCCTGTGCCTTTACTCCTTTAACCAAAGTGCATGAGCATACCAGTCCCTACCCAATATTCCATCTGCCACTTCTTTACCCATTCTCCTCATCTGTCTAACTCTTTCTGCAGACTCTCTGCTTCCTCAATTCTACCAGCCCCTCTGCCTATCTTTGCATTATTGTCTGCAAACTTGGCCACAAAACCATCTGGTACATCATCCAAATCATTGACATTCAACGCGAAAAGGAACAGTTCCAATTCTGTCCCCTTTGGAACAACACTGATCACTGGCAGCCAACCAGAATAGGCCTCCTTTTTCCCCAATCTCACACTACTCAGACAATCTTCTGTCTATGCTAGTGGGCTCTTAGCTTCTTAAACAGCTTCATGTTCAGCACCTTGTCAAATGACTCAAGAAAATCCAAGTAAATAACATCCACTGACTCTTTTGTCTCTCCTGGTTCATTGAACTTATCCACCTCAGACCTTTCAGTTTCCCAAGTACCTTCTTCTTGGTAATATCAACTTTACTCACTTCATCTATGGTTTGCTCAACCTGTCTTCATAGACATGCTCTCTGGTCTAGGCAGTATCCGGGTAAATCTCTGCTCCCTCTCCAAAGCTTCCTATAATAAGGCAGCTGAACTGTGTCCGTGGGATAGAAGCTATCCTTGAGCCTGGTGGTTCCTGTTTTCAGTCTTGTTTATTTTGATGGGAGAGGGGAGATGCGTGCATGTCTGGGATGAGGGTGGTCTTTGAGTAGACTGTATGTTTCCAGCAACTACAGAATCTCTTGTGTTTATTAATCTGAATCTGAATATCTCATTCTGATCTCTGCTGCTGTTCTACCTCAAACCCACCCCGACCCACCCGACCCCCTGCAGTCTCGATTTATGACATCGAGGAGGTGAGGGCAGGTCACCATTCAGAGGTGACCTCGGAGAATCGCAGTGATTACAACTTCAGCATCATCTTTAAAGGAAGGGAAAAGAACTTGGACCTGGTGGCCAACAGTGCCATGGAAGCTCAGTACTGGATTGATGGCCTTAATAATCTGAAGATGTACTACACCAGAAGGGAACGGAGAGAGCAGGTCTGGATGGGGCTGTATCCCACTATTTGGGTTTGGATGGGACTGTATCCCACTGTTTGGGTTTGGATGGGACCCTATCCCACTGTTTGGGTTTGGATGGGACCGTATCCCACTGTTTGGGTTTGGATGGGACCCTATCCCACTGTTTGGGTTTGGATGGGACCATATCCCACTGTTTGGGTTTGGATGGGACCCTATCCCACTGTTTGGGTTTGGATGGGACCGTATCCCACCGTTTGGGTTTGGATGGGACCATATCCCACCGTTTGGGTTTGGATGGGACCATATCCCACTGTTTGGGTTTGGATGGGACCCTATCCCACTGTTTGGGTTTGGATGGGACCGTATCCCACTGTTTGGGTTTGGATGGGACCATATCCCACTGATTGGATGTGGATGGGACCGAACGGCTACAGGGAGGTAGTCATACCTAGGCTGTCGGAAGCAGTTCATTGGGTGACAGTCAGAGGGGGGAAAGTGAAGGTGAGCAGACAGGTAGTGCAGAGCACCCCTGTAGCCATTCCCCTGAATAATAAGTTTACCGTCCTGGATACTGTTGGCGGGGACGACCAAACAGGTGTGAGGCACGGTGGCAGGGCCTCTGGCACTGAGACTGACTTGGTGGTGCAGAAGGGTGGGATGGAGAAGAGGAGAGCTGTCGTCATTGGAGACTCTATAGTCAGGGGAGCAGACAGGAGATTTTGTGGATGTGAGAAGGACACCCGCATGGTTTGTTGCCTCCCGGGTTCCAGGGTCTGGGATGTCTCTGACTGGGTGCACGACATCCTAGTACGAGAGGGAAAGCAACCAGAAGTCGTGATACATGTAGGGACCAACGACATAGGCAGGAAGAGGGATGAGGTCCTGAAGTGTGAGTTTCGGGAACTAGGCAGAAGGCTGAAGAACAGGAGCTCAAGGGTGGTGTTCTCAGGATTGCTGCCAGTGCTACGTGACAGTGATGGTAAGAATTGGAGGAGATGGCAATTGAATGCGTGGCTGAGGTGTTGGTGCAGGGAGCAGGGTTTTAAATTTTTGGATCATTGGGATCTCTTCTGGGGAAGGTGGGACCTGCACAGATTGGATGGGTTGCACCTGAACTCGAAGGGGAGTAATATCCTTGCAGGTCTAGTATTAGGTAATGAACCGGGTCAGGTCACAGATCTCTCAGTAGGTGAGCATCTGGGGGACAGTGACCACTGCTCCCTGGCCTTTAGCATTATCATGGAAAAGGATAGAATCATAGTCATAGTCATACTTTATTGATCCCGAGGGAATTTGGTTTTCATTACAGTTGCACCATAAATAATAAATAGTAATAGAAATAGTAATAGTAATAACACTATTAGTAAATAGTAATAGTCATGGAAATAATAAATAGTAATAGAATAGTAATAGAGAAATAGTTAAAGAAGTTAAATAGTAATATGTAAATTATGCCAGTAAATTATGAAAGAAGTCCAGGACCAGCCTTTCGGCCCAGGGTGTCTGACCCTCCAAGGGAGGAGTTGTAAAGTTTGATGGTCACGGCCAGGAATGACTTCCTATGACAGTCTGTGCTGCATCTCGGAGGAATGAGACTCCGGCTGAATGTACTCCTGTGCCCACCCAGTACATTATGTAGTGGATGGGAGACATTGACCAAGATGGCATGCAACTTAGACAGCATCCTCTTTTCAGACACCACCGTGAGAGAGTCCAGTTCCCTCCCAACAACATCACTGGCCTTACGAATGAGTTTGTTGATTCTGTTGGTGTCTGCTACCCTCAGCCTGCTGCCCCAGCACACAACAGCAAACGTGATAGAACTGGACACCACAGACTCGTAGAACATCCTCAGCATCGTCTGGCAGATGTTAAAGGACCTCAGTCTCCTCAGGAAATAGAGACGGCTCTGACTCTTCTTGTAGACAGCCTCATGTTCTTAGACCAGTCCAGTTTATTGCCAATTCGTAGCCCCAGGTATTTGTAATCCTCCACCATGTCCACACTGACCCCCTGGATGGAAACAGGGGTCACCGGTACCTAGCTCTCCTCAGGTCTACCACCAGCTCTTTAGTCTTTTTCACATCAGGGAGGACAGGAAAATTTTTAATTGGGGAAGGGCAAATTATAAGGCTAGAACTTGCGGGTGTGAATTGGGATGACGTTTTTGCAGGGAAATGTACTATGGACATATGGTCAATGGTTAGAGATCTCTTGCAGGATGTTAGGGATAAATTTGTCCCGGTGAGAAGGATAAAGAATGGTAGGGTGAAGACATGTATGACAAGTGAGGTGGAAAATCTAGTCAGGTGGAAGAAGGCAGCATACATGAGGTTTGGGAAGCAAAGATCAGATGGGTCTATTGAGGAATATAGGGAAGCAAGAAAGGAGCTTAAGAAGGGGCTGAGAAGAGCAAGAAGGGGGCATGAGAAGGCCTTGGCGACTAGGGTAAAGGAAAACCACAAGGCATTCTTCAATTATGTGAAGAAAAAAAGGATGACAGGATTGAAGGTGGGAATGATTAGAGATAAAGGTGGGATGATGTGCCTGGAGGCTGTGGAAGTGAGCGAGGTCCTCAATGAATACTTCTCTTCGGTATTCACCAATGAGAGGGAACTTGATGATGGTGAGGACAATATGAGTGAGGTTGATGTTCTGGATCATGTTGATATTAAGGGAGAGGAGGTGTTGGAGTTGTTAAAATACAGTAGGATGGATAAGTCCCCGGGGCCTGACGGAATATTCCCCAGGCAGCTCCAAGAAGCGAGGGAAGAGGTTGCTGAGCCTCTGGCTAGGATCTTTATGTCCTCGTTGTACATGGGAATGGTACCGGATGATTGGAGGGAAGTGAATGTTGTCCCCTTGTTCAAAAAAGGTAGTAGGGATAGTCGAGGAAATTATAGACCAGTGAGCCTTACGTCTGTGTTGGGAAAGCTGTTGGAAAAGATTTTTAGGGATAGGTTGTATGGGCAATTAGAGAATCATGGTCTGATCAGGGACAGTCAGCATGGCTTTCTGAAGGGCAGGTCGTGTCTAACAAGCCTGATAGAGTTCTTTGAGGAGGTGACCAGGCATATAGATGAGGGTAGTGCAGTGGATGTGATCTATATTGATTTAAGGCATTTGACAAGGTTCTACACCATAGACTTATTCAGAAAGTCAGAAGGCATGGGATCTAGGGAAGTTTGGCCAGGTGGATTCAGAATTGGCTTGCCTGCAGAAGGCAGAGGGTGGTGGTGGAGGGAGTACATTCAGATTGGAGGATTGTGACTAATGGTGTCCCACAAGGATCTGTTCTGGGACCTCTACTTTTCCTGATTTTTATTAATGACCTGGATGTGGGGGTAGAAGACTGGGTTGGCAAATTTGCAGATGACACAAAGTTTGGTGGTGTTGTAGATAGTGTAGAGGATTGTCGAAGATTGCCGAGAGACACTGATAGGATGCAGAAGTGGGCTGAGTAGTGGCAGATGGAGTTCAACCTGGAGAAGTGTGAGGTGGTTCGCTTTGGAAGGACAAACTGCAAGTCAGAGTACAAAGTAAATGGCAGGATACTTGCTAGTGTGGAGGAGCAGAGGGATCTGGGGGTACACGTCCACAGATCCCTGAACATTCCCTCACAGGAAGATAGGGTAGCTAAGAAAGCTTTTGGGGTGTTAACTTTCATAAGTCAAGGGATAGAGTTTAAGAGTCGCGATGTAATGATGCAGCTCTATAAAACTCTGGTTAGGCCACACTTGGAGTACTGTGTCCTGTTCTGGTCACCTCACTATAGGAAGGACGTGGAAGCATTGGAAATGGTACAGAGGAGACTTACCAGGATGCTGCCTGGTTTACAGAGTATAGATTATGATCAGAGATTAAGGAAGCAAGGGCTTTACTCTTTGGAGAGAAGGAGGATGAGAGGAGACATGATAGAGGTGTACAAGATAATAAGAGGACTAGATAGAGTGGATAGCCAGCGCCTCTTCCCCAGGGCACCACTGCTCAATGCAACAGGACATGGCTTCAAGGTAAGGGGTGGGAAGTTCAAGGGGGATATTAGAGGAAAGTTTTTCACTCAGAGAGTGGTTGGTGCGTGGAATGCACTGCCTGAGTCAGTGGTGCAGGCAGATACACTTGTGAAGTTTAAGAGACTACTAGACAGGTATATGGAGGAATTTAAGGTGGGGGCTTATATGGGAGGCAGGGTTTGAGGTTCGGCACAACATTGTGGGCCGAAGGGCCTGTACTGTGCTGTACTATTCTATGTTCTATGTTCTCAGCTATGCCACTGTTTGGTTTTGGATGGGACTGTACCCCACCGTCTGGGTTTGGACAGCAGCCGCATCTCTAAGGCTGCAGTCAGAGACTCTTGTCTGGTTTTTCAGAGGTGAATGGGATAGCAATACCATCCAAGGAGAAATGGAACTTTTCCATGAGTCTACCTTTCTTTAACGCCAGACACCTGGAATTTTCCGGCTTAAAGCTCAACCACTCCCTAAAGTCTCCACATCCTCCCTGTAACGGGGCAATCAGAATTGCACACAAATCAAGGTGTTGGGATTTAGCAGGGCCAGAGGTACAAGAATATCCAAAATACAAAGATTACAGGGAGAAGGAGGGAGAATGGAATTGAGAGGGAATAATAAATCAGCCATGATTGAAGATGTAGCAGATTTGATGGACCAAATGACTGAATTCTCTTCCTATATCAACTGGAAAATACTTTTAATCCCCTCAAATCCTGTAGACTGAAGGTCAGTCATAAAGATTTTAACCCATTCTTATCACAACCTTATCATAAATAAGCAGTCACGGTAGTAATCAGCACCAGCGATCACCCATCGGGGTTCAAATCCCACCGTTTTCTGTAGGGAATCTGTACCTTCTCCCTGTGACTGCGTACATTTCCTCCGGGTGCTCTGGTTTCCTCCCACATTCCAAACACAGGTGGGTTAGGGTTAGTGAGTTGTGATCATGCTATGTTCATGCCAGAAGCATGGCGAAACTTGTGGGCTGCCCTCGGCACATTCTCAGATAATGCTGGTCATCGACTGAAAATAACACATTTCACCGCATATTTCCGTATTTCGATATCCTTGTGAAAAATAAAACTAATCTAAAGAAACCATCATCTTAAATACTGTGTGGATAAATACTGTTTTTGTTGTTTGTGAAGCGTGATTTCGTCATGACCGAGGATGTCTTTCCGTTCATCCTGATGTCACCGGGAGGGAACATTTTCAACCAAGAACACAACAAGGTTTACCCAGTCATGACGAAGCCACTGAATCAAAACTATATTTCTTTTTCTCAGAACAGCTACATGGTCAGATATCAGCTGGAGGGTCCCAACAGAGTCAAGGCCTACGACAGGTACTGGTGCCAATTCTGCAGATGACATAAAGTGCATATACAATATATAGTTAAACATACAGCAGTATAAGGCTGCTGACGCTGTCATAAATAGTGTGCTCTGTGTGGTAGCAGAGTGTTCAGAAGTCTCTCAGTACTGGGGAAGAAGCTGTTACTGGTCCCAAAGTGAAGTCAGGGGTAGACAGGAGGCATTTGGCCGGCTGCTATTCATCAGTAACTCACTCAGTACAAAGGTTGTGACGTTATGTTTCACCCTTGCTGAGTTTGCACATGGGCTATTGTGGTCACCAATCTTGGTCACCCTGCTGCGGAAATAATGAAATTAAGTTGCACAGAACGCGGAGGAGATTTACAAAGATGTTCTCAGGACTCAAAAGTCTGAGTTATAGGTTGGACAAGCTGGGACTTTTTTCCTTAGAACACAGGAAACTGAAGGGTGATCCTGGAGAGGTGTATAAAATCATGAGAAGCATAGTTACAGTAAATGCACACAGTCTTTTCTTGAAGGTTGGGAAATCAAGATCTCAAGGACATAGGTTTAAGGTGATGGGACAGAGATTTAATATATATACAAAGGGCATAATTTTCAACTGGAGAGTGGTCTGTATAAGGAATGAGCTGACAAAGGAAATGTTTAAAGTAAGTACAGTACATTAACCACTCGTACAGCTACACAGACAGGAAAGTTTAAGGGAGATATGGATCAAACGATGACAAATGGGAGTAGATTAGATTGCAGTCTTGGTCAGCATGGACCATTGGATCGAAGGGCCTGTTTCTGTGTGGTGTGACTCGATAACTCTGTGCCATTGCTAAGTCTTTATTGAGTTTAGTTAGGTTTGATAAGATTTCCCATGGTCAACTCAGAAAGTCAGGAGGCGTGGGATCCAGGGAAACTTGGCTTTATGGATTCTCAGTTGAATTGCTCAAAGAATGCAGAGGCTGGTTGTCGTTGGATCGTAAACTGCCTGTAAGTCGGTGACCAGTGATGTTCCACAGTGATCTGTTCTGAGACCCCTGATAAGAGGCAGAGACAGAGTCCACAACCCGAGACTTTTCCCAGTGCATAAATATGATGGACAGAACTCTCAGATGACTGGAGGAATGTATATTTGGGGAGTGGGGAGCATGTCAGAACCCCTTCCAGGGATTGTGTGGTTGAGTAGAGGCAGGTACATTAGCGACATTTAGGACACATTTAAATGTGAAATAAAAATGGAGGCCTCAAGGACGTCATGGAAGTTATAAATAATTCGACCTTTACAGCAAGCTGACACTGCTCCATGCAGACCTACTGTTGTAGATTCGGTTTTCTTTTCAGTTGGAAGGTGTGTTTGGAACTGACGGTGAGGGTTTGGCAACTGGTTAACGAGGAGACTGTCACCGATTTTTCACCTGAAGATGTGCTCGATGCTGGGGAGGACAGTGCCCGTGACAGAGCTGGCTGAGTTTACAACTTTCTGCAGTTTTTTCTGATCCTGGGTAATGGCTGCTCCATAGCAGACAGCAATGCAACAAGCTGGAATATTCTCCACTGTACATCTGTATGAATTTGCAGAAGCCTTTGATTACACACCATGTTCATAGCAACATGCACCACAGAAACAGGCCCTTCTACACGTTAACTCCTGACAAACAGCAGCAGAAATTGAACTCTGACCTTAGAGCTGATGCTGCAAAGTGATTGCATGAACTGCTACACCACCCTGAGGCGAAGTGCAGATGCAGATTCCAATGCTTTTAAGATTTTCCAGAAGACTGGAAATTTGCAAACATCACTCAACTCTTCAAGAAGGGAGAAAGGAAGAAGTAAGGAAATTATAGGCCATTTAGTCTGACCTCAGAGGTTGTGAAGATGTTGGAGTTGACTGTTAAGGATGTGGTTTCAGGTCACTTGGAGGCACATGATAAGAGAGGTCGTAGTCAGCATGGTTTCCACAAGGGAAAATCTTGCCTGACAAAACTGCTGGAATTCTTTGAAGAAGTAACAAGCAGGTTTGACAAAGGGAAATCAGTTGATGTTGTGCATTTGGATTTTCTTTTTTTTAAAATACTTTATTTACAATTTTCAGTTTTACAAAGACAAAATAAAGACATTCAAAACAATACAAAAGAAATACAGCTCCAAGTGGAGCACAGACAAAACAAACCAAGACTGAAAAAAAACACAAAACAAAAAGGCTGCCAGACTATTTCCAAGATTACCTAAATAAACTTTCAGAGAAAGAGTTAACACAATAGTGATATCACGGAAGCAATGTAAAGTAAAATGAATAAAGAATCCGGTTAGGCACCACACCCACTCATGAGACTAGACGGGTCAAGGTCACGATGTATGTGAGGTAATATGACATGAGCCAGAAAGGGTCTCCATATTCTCTCAAATGTATTCTGTGTACTGGGTTTGTGCAGACGCAGTCTTTCCATTTGTATAATAGACAACATCTGCTTGAGTCAGTGTGTGAAGGTGGGTGGAGTATTAGACTTCCAGGTCAGAAGAATAAGTTTCTTAGCCACCACCATTCCGAGATGCAGAGTAATCTGCATGTCGTGCGGCAACTCAAGAGCCTCTGCAGAGCATCCAAAGATGGCGAGCTCGTGATTGGGCTGAATGTCTCTCGAACAGACTTTTGACAGCCACTCAAAAATTGCAGTCCAAAAGTTGTATAACGTAGGGCAAAACCAGAAAAGATGTGCTAGTCAGCCCTCAGCAGAGTGGCACTTATCACATTCAGGAGACACAGATGGGAAGATGCGATTCAGTTTTGTTTTTGAATAATGCAATCTATGCATCACATTGTACTGGATTAACCTGTAGCGTGAATTAATAGAACCACAGTGAACCCGGGACATTGCCTCCTCCCAAAGTTCCTCTGATATCTCTGAGTTCAAGTCCCTGGCCCAGGCTTCCCTAATAAAATCTGTAGAAACCTAAGGAGTAAAGCAACTCACAAATTTTGATATTAACTGTTTGGAGTCTGGAGGGAGCAAGAGGTTTTCAAGAAAGGAATGGGTGGTGGAAATAGGCTCGAAGTGTGGGCACTTTTCCTTAACGTAGTGTCTGACTTGGAGATAGCAAAAAAAATGTGAATTTGGAAAGTTAAGCCTAGCGCTTAATTGTGTGAATGATGCAAACTGGCCGTCGATGTACAGATCTAAGAAAGTGGGAAGTGAAGAATATTTAACAACAGAGGCTTCCAGCTCTGGCCATAAAGGTTTATCTTGGGTCTCAGCACCTGCACATTTCCAGTATGTAAGAGCCCTGGAGTTAGCTGCCCAGTAGTAATGTTTGAAATTTGGCAGACCAAGACCGCCCTTCTTAAGAGGTTTGTGTAGGTGAGCCTTGGATATCCTGTGTGATTTGTAGCCCCACACAAAGGGCAATATGATAGAGTCAAGTTTCTTGAAAAAGGATGCACTTAAATATATAGGCAGGTTTTGAAAAATATATAGAAACCTGGGTAGGCTCACCATTTTAATCATATTTACCCGTCCAATCATGGATAAGGGCAGTGTCCTCCAGGACTCGATATTTGTTCTGAGTTTTTCTAATGATTCTATAAAATTAAATTTGAAAAGATGCTTTGGGTTCCTAGTCAGTTTAATCCCCAAGTAGGTGAAACAGTCCTTCCCTACTCTAAAAGGCAAATTTCTCAGGGAGTCTTCTGTAAATTAATCCACTAAGGGCATGAATTCGTTCTTTCCCCCATTTATGGTATAGACAGAAATACTCCCGAAGGAATTTATATATTCTCGTAGGATGGGAATAGAGACCGCTGGGTCGGCTAGACAGACAAGGAGATCCTCTGCGTACAGAGTCACGCGGGTCTCAATATTGCCCAACTTGATACCTTTAATGTGTGTGTGGCCCCTAATGCCAATTGCCAGGAGGTCCAGCGCTGTGTTAAACAGCAGTGGGGACAATGGGTCCCCATGGCGAATACCACATTGCAGAGAGAACGGATTGGATTTATCCCCATTTGTGAGAATGAAGGATGTTGGATTAGTATATAATATTTTGACCCATTTTATAAAAGTGTCGCCGAATCCAAACTTCTTGAGTGTTGCAATTAGATAGGGCCACTCTATCATATCGAATGCCTTGTGGGCATCTAGAGACAGTATAGCAGCTCTATCTTTCCCATAATCGGCATACAAAATATTGAGAATTTTACGGACATTACAGAAGGAGTACCGATGAATGATATTTTCTATATGCTTACCGAGCCAATTTGCTAACACTTTTGTAATTATTTTCAGATCATAACTTAGCCTATAGCTTCCAGGGTCCGTTTCATCTTTATCTTTTTTTAATAAAACACAGATATTTGCTTCACTGAGAGAGGGTGGGAGCCTCTTGTTTTTGAAGCCTGTTCAGCCACTAGTAATTCTTCCTCAATCACTTCCAATCGACCTCGTTTAGCCCTTTTCAGAGTTGCTTCATAAGAAATAATTTGTCCTCTGATATACACCTTAAGTGTTTCCCACAGTGTTGAGTAATTGACCTCACCATTGTTGTTGGTCTCAAGGAACTGCGAGATGTGTGTCATAATGTATTCTTTAAATGCCTGATCCTTGAGCAAAAAGGGATTAAAGTGCCAGTTATAGGGAGAGACGATTGAAGATTGAGACTGACAGGACTATGGTCAGATATTATTCTGCTGTGATATTTGGTGTGGTCAATATTAGAGATTAATCTGGAGTCGACTAAAAAAGAATCCATCCGTGTATATGATCTGTGTACATGGGAATAAAAAGAATAATCACCGTCAGATGGGTGTTGTAGTCTCCAAATATCCACCACCTTCTTCGACTTCATCAAATTGTTAAGAGTTTGCACAGCAAGAATATTGGGTGGGGGAGCAGAGGAGAACCTATCCAAATACGGGTCCAGGTAGCTATTAAAGTCACCCCCGATCAATATGTGGCTGGAATCGTTATCTGGGATCACCTTACGGAAAAAAACCTGGATCGTCCGAGTTCGGCCCATAAATGTTTACCAGTGTAATGGGAAGTAAATTGATATGCCAAGTTAAAATTATAAACCTGCCATTTGGATCAATTGTGGATGAGTGAAAACGAAAAGGCAGTCTTACGGTAGAGAATGGCAACGCCTCTGGCTTTGTATGTAAAAGGTGCCTGATAGACCTGTGAAATCCAATGATCCTTGAGTTTCCAATACTGAGTGGCTTTAACATGAGTTTCTTGTAAGAATATAATGTCAGATTTCAATGACTTCAAATGTGCGAAAACTTTACCTCGCTTTATTGGGTGACCGTAACCGCGCACATTCCAAGAGACCAAGGACATTTAGTCAAGAGTATTATTCATTTGTGGTACCTTTTGCATTGTAATGAAAAACAAACTTAACATTCAGTCTGGCAGCCAGCAAAAACCAAAAAAAAAAAAACATGAACAGTTAATAACTTTGTGAACAAAACCCCCTCCCATTGCTTCCCCAAACGAAGCAGAGTTGCCCTCATCCTAATCTGGGACCGCCGAACAAAAGCGGAGAAAAACACCTCCAACTAACAGCCCCTCATTGGCACACATAATAAAGAACAAATTGAGGATAGAAAAAAGAACTACCATGATTAAAGTCCGCTCACAGCACTCTCTTCATTTATGTTGTGAAAAATAGCCTTTCAAAGTTTTTGGTCTGCAAAAGTCTTGGCTTCACCCGGGATGCTGAATACTTTTACTTGCCCTTGGTGATGAACACGGCACCTGGCCGGGAAACGTAGCGAATGCCGGACCTCCTTCTCCCTCAGCAGTTGCAGCACCTCACGGAAACTCGGCTGTTGCTCCATAACTTCCGCGGTGTAATCGGGGAAGATTAAGATTCGATGACCTCTGTAATCCATCGAGAGTTGCCTCCCGAGCCGCAGAATCTTTTCTTTCTCATGTGCGAAATGCACTCGTGCAATGATTGTGCGGGGCCTTGAGCCTTTCGGTGGTTTAGGCTGTTGTGTGCGGTGCGCTCTATCGATAACGACCGGCTTGGTGAAGTTGTCATCCCCCAGCAGATTGGGGATCAGGTTAGCGACAAATTCAGTCAGCCTCCCTTTCTCCTCGCCTTCTGGGACGCCAACAATCTTTATGTTATTGCGTCTGGATCTCCCTTGCAGATCTGAAAGTTTGGCCCACAGCCTTTTATTTTCTTGCTGCAGCTCTGCGACTGAAGTTTCCATGGCGTGGATTCGCTGCTCGTGGTCGGCGGTCTGATTTTCGGTGCTCGACAGTCTCTCAGTGAGTGATTGCTGGATGGACAACAGACTCTGGAAACTGTGCTCAAACTTGTCAAACCGCTCGTTGAAGGACTGCAAGAGCTTGTTTGATATTTTCTTCCAAATAAGAGGAAGCTCGTCTTCCTCTTCGGCTGACGACATGCCTGGAGGGTTCTTGCTAGCTTGGTCATGGCTAACGTTAGCTACAGCATCGGGTAGCGGGAGAGCGGCTTCCTTCCCGCCTCGTGCTGTTTTACTGGGCATGTTCATGTTCATGGCATAAGAGAGAAACAAACAACGGAGTTCTTGCAACAAAAATTGAGAGTCAAGCGTTCAAAAAGGCAATTTTAACTCGTAAAGTTTGGTGTGCAATGAGGAGCTTGAAAAACACGTCTATACTGCACGCATCTCACTAGTGCCCCGTGCATTTGGATTTTCAAACGACCTTTAACAAGGTGCCACACATGAGATGAGGCTGCTAAACAAGTTAAGAGCCCATGGTATAACAAGAAAGATACTAGCATGGATAAGGCAGTATCTTTATCAGACTGGCAGGAGACAAAGAGTGGAAATAAAGCGAGCCTTTCTGGTTGGCTGCCGGTGGCTCGTGGTGTTCCACAGAAATCTGTGTTGGAACCACTTTTTTTAAACTTCATACATCAATGACCTCCATGAAGGAATTGATGCCTGAAAAGTTTGCAGAAGAGATTTACCAGTATTCTGCTCAGACTTAGGGGCCGGAGCCACGATGAGAGATTGTATAAATAGATTTTATTCACTGGAATGTATGAGATCAAGGGACGACCGGATGGAAGAGTTGAAGAACATAAGTGGTGTAGACAAAAAAAAAGACCATTTTTCCCCCCAAGGAGATAGTGCTGCAACAAGAGGGCATAGGTTTAAGATCAGAGCTGAGAGATTTATAAAGGACATCAGGGGCATCTTTTTCATGCAATGAGTGGTGTGTATTCAGAATGAGCTAACCAAGATTGTGATTGAGAAGGGGCATTAGCATCATTTAAAAGCGTTGTGATAAATACATAGAAAGGAGAGATCTCGAGGGCCATAGGTCAAACAGAGACAGATAAGACTATCTTGGACAAGATGGGCCAAAAGGCCTGTTTCCCTGCTGTTCAACTGTTCCCAGAAGTAGTTCAAAGTTTGGCCAGAACTGGAGGTGTGTGGAGATCATGGGAGAGTTGAGGAAGCCTCAGAAGATCTTGTAACAGGCTAAACCCCCAAGACAGGCATCACTGGCCATCTTGATGAGGGACTCAGTTGGCCACAAGATTGATTTGCTCAGAACGGGAATCGGGTTTATGATCACTGTGTGGCAGGGGTTCTTAATGATGGATTCCACCTTCTTGAAACACTGCTGACCTCAAGGAGAGGACTGGTGTGTGTTCCCTCAATTTCCCATTCCTGAAGTCCACCATCACTTTCTTGGCCTTGCTGATATGGAAGGTTACTCAATGAACTGTGGCAGGCTAACCTGTGTGTCTGTTATCCCTTCCTTCAAGCTGTCTGGACTGCTCACGTGCTGCAAGATCACCCATTGCAGCAGGTTTGAAGGTGCCACCAGCAACCAGCTCCTGGATGAGATAGTATCCTTCGTGGAAACTACGTTCGATAAACTGGTGCAGGACTCAGGTAATTGGAGACTGGAAATATATCAAAGTTCAAAGTCTTCACTCTGTCAATACAAAAGCTGTTCCATAAAGTTTCTCAGTAAAAGGGCCAACAACGACAGAGCACTCTGTCTGAACTTGATAGTTGGGTGAGTTCTAGAAATGGAGATCTGGGATGGAATTTGAAGTTGCTTGGAAACGTGGTGTTATGGTGTACATTTGTTAAAGTCAAACATTACAGTGAAATAACCACAAAGTTTGATGAGGGAAACGTAGGTATGTGCTATATAAAGGTAAAGTTATAGGTGAATTAAATCAAAGTAATTTTATCATCAAAGTACATATAAACATACCATGTACTACCTCACACCTTCCCACTATCACCAACTCACAGGGAAGGGAGGCTTCTGTTAAGTAACAACACCCCCAGTCGCTGGTTATGGATGGGACTCTTACCAGCCCTAATCCCCTGGATACCTGCCCACAGTTCACCTGCACATTCCCCATCCCTCCCCAACCGTCCTTGCCTAACACCAATGTTACCTCCTGCTTGATGGCAGCATTGAGAACAGAGGGTGGCCTGGATGGTGTGGACCTTGGTCCCTGATCTTGATCATTGCTGGGGTTAGAGGTCAGATGAATCCACCAAATTCAGGGTGGACGCTCCTGGAGCCTTTTTCAGTGATCCTTCCCGTCTCACGCATCCTGCTGCCTAAGGGGACAGACAAGTGTGAGGTAATGCATTTTGTAGTCCAAGTTATGACAGAATTTACAGCGTAAATGGCACAGACCTCAGGAGTGTTGACGTACAGAGGGACGATGAGGTGCAAGTCCAGTACTCCCTCACGCAAGTGGAGAGGATGGTGAAGAAGTCATTTTGCTTGTCTTCATAGCCAAGGCATTGACTGTAAGTACTGGCTGTCACATTCCTAACTGGCTGTCCCACTACCTTGGTCCCTGATCTTGATCATTCCTTTCTCTCTGAGGACCACCTTCCCTCACTCCATCTCCACCCGCTCTCGCACACACACACAGCCCCCAACAGAGATACACACATACAGACACTCATTACACACAAAGCACACCCAGTAATGGGTAAGAGGTTGCATCTGAGTCCCTGACTCTCCTCCCAACCCTGCCACATTTCACATCGTCCCTCCATCTCCAATTCACAGGGAAGGGAGGCTTCTGTAAGGCAGTAACACTCCAATCGCTGGTTGTAAACCAGACTCTTATCAGCCCTAATCCCCTGGATACCCACCCACAGTTCACCTGCACAATCTCCATCTCTCCCCAACCCTCCTTGCCTAACACCAATGTAGTTCCTGATACATTTGTATCTACAACTTCAAAGCGCCTTTGAAGGAGGTTGTCCTAAACCAAACGTGTCTGGTACCACACAGAACAGTAACCCCATTAACCGTTTCAGTGCCTTGTAATCACCGCAGATACTAACACTCTCATTACTTGCTGATATGTAATGATAATGAAATAAGCTTTAAAATAGTTTCTCATTTTGTCTCTCTCTCTGTGACACACAGACACACACTTTCATCCCATTGCCCATCCTTCCTCTTCTTCCCCGACTCCCACTCTTTGTTCTCCCTCTCACAGTCCCACTGTTTCTCCTCCCCACCCTCTTCCTCCTGCCCTCCCACCACAATGCCTGCAGTGGCCCTCAATGTTGGGCAGGAGATAGACATGTACCACGGTAAATTGTGACAATGGTTTCGCTGGTGAGAACCTGAAGACAAAGTTCCTGCGACAGAGAAAGCTCACATTTGACCCAAAGATCATCCAGATGGGACCCTGGCTGAACTGAAAGAAGCTGCACGTGAAGGTAAGAGCAGGAAACGTTGAGCAGGTTGGAAACAGTCCCTTCAGCCCATCAAGTAAGACTGGCCCATCACAGGAAGGACGTGGAGGCTTTAGAGAGGGTGCAGACAGGGTTCACTGGGACAGTGCCTGGATTGGAGGGCATGCATGATAAAGAGAAGTTGGACGAACTTTGGGTGCTTTTTCCTGGACGCTGGAGGCTGAGGGGGGTCTGATATGTTCATGAAAGTATGAGACAGGGTATTCAGTAGTCTCTCAATCTGAGGGAAGAAGCGGTATCCAGTCTGGCAGTCCTAGTCCTGGTGCGTCTGTACTTTCTTCCTGATGCTAGTGGGTTAGAGAGATTGTGGGATGGGTGGTAGAGATCCTCAACAATGCTTTGGTCCCTGTTCAGGCAGGAGCAAAGTGCAGGGAGAAAGCAGTGAAGGGAGAAGGCTCAGAAGGAACTGGCAGGATCTGCAAAAGCACTGAAAACAGAGTCATCTTAGGGTACATGTTAATGGCAGGATTCTCAGCAGTGTGGAGAAACAGAGGGATCCTGGGGTGCACATTCATAGATCCCTCAAATGTACCACACAAGTTGATTTGGGTGGTTAAGAAGGTATCTGGTGTGTTGGCCTTCATTAGTCAGAGGATTGAGTTCAAGATCAGTGAGGGAATGTTGCAGCTCTATTAAAACCCTGGTTAGACCACACTTGGAATATTGTGTTCAGTTCTGATCACCTCGTTATAGGAAGATTGTGGAAACTGTTCAGTGTTCTCAGTACAAACTGGTAACTGTGTTGCTATTACTGTGACAGTGATTAGGGTTTTCCCGGTTGGTTAAGGACTGAATGGCTGAAGGGAAGTAGCTGTTCTTGAACCTGGTGGTGTGGGACTTCAGGCTTGTACACCTCCTGCCCGATGGTAGCTGCATGAAGATGGCACGGCCCGGATGCTGGGGACCTTTGATGATGTGTGTTGCCTTGTTAAGGCACATTCCAGACGGTGTGTTGAAGAGAGACTGATGGTTGGGTGTGTCCGTTGGGGAAGGATGTAGAGTGATGTGGTGGAGAGCGATGAGACGTGGGGAGTAGACAAGGGGTAAAGAAGCTGTGGTGGGGGAGTGTGGACAGTCATTGGAGAAGGGTGATGGACGTAGTGGGGAGAGAGAGTTGAGCTGGGTGGAGAGGGATGTTGGGGAGAGCCAACTCTTCTCATAACCAAGGGATGCTGGGTGTTTGAGTTGTTGTGTGATGGCCTCTCTCACTCTGTTCTACCCGCAGGATACCACCACATCCACCATCTGTCTGCAAACGGTGAACTCCTGCCCTCTGCCTCGCTCTCCACCCACATCATGATCGAATGAATCCTCGTCGTCATCATCTCCTCCGCTGGGATTCCTGACTTACCAGGAGCTGGAACAGAGAACCACCTTGACCAGACGGAGATGGACAGAGGGACAGTGGGAATGGGTTGGGGTCGATTGAAAGAAAGAGGAGGGAGGTGGGAGGGGGAGGGTGAAAGAGATATTGGGAGATAAGAGGGAAGGGGAGTGGGGGGGATAGAGATTCATATATAGATGGGGGAGGTGTACGTTGTTTCTGGGGGGCTGGGGAGAAGGGAGTTTTCAATGCTGCTGCATGTCTTGGTCAAATGTACTTCCTGGACCTTTCATTATCCACATCTATTCACATTTAACACTGGTCAGAGGACAGAGAAGAGATTACTCACCAAGTCAGGAACTGATAGATTGCAAGCATTGTGAAAAACTCTCTACATGTTCAATAAAAATAATTTTACAACAGTCACCACTTGTTCTCGTCTTTTTGGGGAGACAGAGATAGGGAGATGAAAATGGAGAAGGGATTATTCTGGAATTGTG
Source organism: Mobula hypostoma (assembly GCF_963921235.1). Classification (NCBI taxonomy): domain Eukaryota; kingdom Metazoa; phylum Chordata; class Chondrichthyes; order Myliobatiformes; family Myliobatidae; genus Mobula; species Mobula hypostoma. The sequence goes on along the minus strand of NC_086122.1, from coordinate 4,950,423 downwards.
TAGAGCACTGTGTACATCATAGCTTGGGGACTGGACACTGTTCCAGTCTGCACATTACAAGGAAGAAGTGACTGCACTGAAAAATTCCATCAGACCTCTCCTCCGTTCTAAGTGGCCATGCCTCTACTTTGAGAGCGAGCCCGTTAGTCCTGGATCCCCATGATAGAAAATATCCTCTCAACATTCACTATCAAGGTCTTTCCTCAGTCGATAGTTTTTTTTAAATGAGATCCCCGCTCATTCTTGGAGATTCCAGCAAGTAACGGCCCAGCGCCATCAATCACTTCTCATACCATATGCCTTTCATTACCAGAATCTTTCTCCTATCTTCTCCTTTGTCTTTTCTGCTTGTTATTTCCTCAAAATATTCTAACAGATTTGCCTGGCACGATTTTCCCCAAAGAAAAGCATGTTAATTTTGGCCTTTGTTATCATGTACCTCCAAGTATCCCGAAACCACATCCATAATCGTCTCCAATATCTTCCCAACCACTGAGGTCAGGTTTATTCACCTGCAGCTCATATAAAAAGTATTCACCCACCTTAGAAGTTTTCATGTTTTATTGTTTTACAACATTGAATCACAGTGGATCTTATTTGGCTTTTTTGATACAGATAAATAGAAAAAGACTCTCATGTCAAAGGGAAAACAGATCTCAACAAAGTGATCTCAATTAATTACAAATATAAAACACAAAATACTTGATCACACAAGAATTCACCAACCACCCCCCCCACACCTGATTTAATTTGCTAGTGCTACCGACAGGCAGGTCAGGAGCAAAACACAGGACTCAGAAATCTGCTCTTCTGGATTGTTTAATTCTTAGATTAAATTGTTTAATCGTTATTTTCTTGCTTTAATTACTTGCTCTATCCTATTAGTTTTTATACGCAAGTTCAATATGCTCGAATGAATTTTACATTGAGCTCAGAAAACTTCAGATTAAAACAACAGAAACCAACAGGCTGGAAAAATAGCTGAAAATTTGTAGTTGGAACCTAATGCAGACAAGTATGAGGTGATGCACTTTGGGAGGACAAACCAGGGTAGGATAAACACAGATAATGGTAGGGCACCGAGGAGTGCGGGTAAACAAAAGGATCTGTGAAAACAGATCCATAATTCCTGGGTGACATGACAGGTAGATTGGATATTAAGGAAAGCTTCTGGCATATTGGCCTTTATAAATCAGAGTCACCAGTGCAGGAGTTGGTATATTATTTGGAAGTTGTTTGAGATTTTGCTGAAAGAATTTTGAGTATTGTGTGTAGTTCTGTTTCTATACTCACAAGAAAGATATCAATAAAGTTTAAAGAGTACAGAGACATTTACAAGGATATTGCCAGGACTTGAGGACATGATTTATGGGGAAGGGTTGAAGAGGTTAGGACTTTATTCTTTGGAGCGGAGACGAATGAGGGAAGATTTGATAGAGGTATATAAAATAATTGGGGGTGTAGAGAGGGTAAATGAAAGCAGGCTTTTTCCACCGAGGTTAGGTGAGATGAGAATTAGAAGTCATAGGTTAAGGATCAAAGGTGAAATATTTAAGGGGAACCTACAGGGCCATTCCTTCACTCAGTGGAGTAAGTGCGGAACGAGCTACCAGTGGAAGTGGTGAATATGGGTTTGATTACAACATTTAAGATAATTTTGGATAATACATGGATGGGAGTGGATGGAGGGTTATTGTTCAAATGGGACGAAGCAGAATAATAGTTTGACATGAATTATAAACTAAAACTTCATGTTACTTTTTCCAAACAGAATTTGCTACTAACACAATTAAAATCCTTTGCATGGTTGTCTGCATTTGAAGTGTTCATGCAGAGAACTGGAAATATTTTATTGGAAGAAATGGGATTAGGAAATAAAATGGGAGAATTGACACAACATGGGAGATGGGAAGAAAGGCTGTTGTGTCAAGATAGCAATGTCAACTAATAATGATAATAAAGGCATCTGTTAGTCTTGTGAGACCATGGATCTGAGCCTGGAAAGTCTTCACTCTCCAGGGCGCAGGCCTGGGCAAGGTTGTACGGAAGACCAGCAGTTGCCCACGCTGCATGTCTTCCCTCTCCAGGACACCAATGTTGGCCAAAGGAAGGGCATTAGGACCCATACAGCTTGGCACCAGTGTCGTCGAAGAACAATGTGTGATTAAGTGCCTTGCTCAAGGACATAACACATGTTGCCTCGGCTGGGACTCAAACTCATGAACTTCAGGTCGCTAGTCCAATGCCTTAACCACTTGGCCACGTGCCCACCACAGTGTCAACTAACAATAACATTTCCTCAATAAATATGCAGGCATAAAGAATCCATCCTTAGTCAACTCTCAGTAAAGTAATGACAGACTTTTTATGACCATCGTCCTGTATGATTTGATTTCAAAAGGGCCAGGCATGAACGTTCCATCAGTGTGGATGTGACTGTTGTCATCAGTGGAAGGAGATGGTGTCCCAACCTGCACTCCAGATCGTTGAGCTTCTTAAAGGCATGGAACGCTGTGTTAGTGTTTAATGAGGGAGATGTGAGGTGTATATCACTGTGACATAGACACTGACAAGCTGTACAGACTGTAGCCATCAGCAGCAAAACACAGTGCAGCAGGAAAACAAAACTCAGCATCTGATCAGAAGGAAACAAGGAGGGAATCAGGCTTCACTCAGAGACCACATTTGCATTGAATTTTGGCAACTTGTGACACGTGTTCTGCAGTTAGTAGCACGACAAGCAGAGCCACTGCTTCAGGTCCAGCGTCCCAGGTGTAATCCTGACCTTGGGTGTTGTCTGCCAGGAGTTTGCACACTTCTCCTGTGGATGCCCAGATAGTGGAGAGCACACCTGTGGCTGTCCCCCTCAGCAACAAATATCTTGTTCTGGATGCTGTTGAGGGGGATGACCTGACAGGGGACGCTCACAGTGACCGGGTCTCTGGCACTGAGCCTGGCGCTGTTGTGCAGGAGAGAAGGAGAGAGAAGAGAAATGCGGTAGTCGTAGGGGATTCCATAGTCAGGGGAATGGACAGGAGATTCTGCGAGCCTGATAGAGATACCCGCATGGTGTGTTGCCTCCCAGGTGCCAGGGTACGGGATGTCCCGGATCGGGTCCTGAATATTCTGAAGGGGGAGGGTGAGCAGCCAGTTGTCTTGGTGCATGTTGGTACCAATGACATAGATAGGACAAAGGAGGAGGTCCTGAAGAGAGATTTCCAGGAGTTAGGGAGGAAGCTGAGATGCAGGACCTCCAGGGTAGTAATCTCGGGATTGCTACTTGTGCCATGTGCTAGCAAGGGCAAGAATAGTAGGATCAGGCAGATGAATGCGTGGCTGAGAGGCTGGTGCAGGGAGCAGGGCTTCAGATTCTTGGATAATTGGGATCTCTTCTGG